>NC_056750.1:417810647-417823147 GCF_019279795.1 Protopterus annectens | reverse complement strand
TGATACCTATGGAGGTGGGTTTGTCTTTTGAGCCTTGCCTAAAAAAGGCACTATGGGGGTAGCAAGAGCCTTTGCCAATATCCGAAAGCCCAGGGGGTGACAGGTTCAAGCCGTCCCTAGCGAAGCATCGTGGCTTGTCGAGCATGTCATCCCAGGCTGACAGGCATTGGATCCCCTTTGAATGGCACCAATACTTAAGCCAATTATTGAAATTGATCATCTTGTCTTCATATTGTGGCATCATTCTTGGTGAGGGTAAGATGCTACTCAAGGTCAGGGTCATACCAGCCTGGGCTACATGCTCAGAGAGCTCCTCTATATCTCTTTTCATGTAGTCCAGGGAGGTATGTCTCAGGTCATTCACACCAGCATGGACAATAACTGAGTCATATTTGTACTCACCTTGGAGTGACCTGAGTGCTTGTGTTATGTGGCAGATCCTAGCGCCCAACACGCAGCTCACCGTGACCTTCTCCTTATTCAGCCTGGTGAGCGGGACGTCAGTGTGCCTGACGATAGAGTCACCTATATGTGTGTGTGTGTGTGTGTGTGTATATATATATATATACATATATATATATATATATATATATATATGTGTGTGTGTATGTATATATATATATATATATATATATATATGTGTATATGTGTGTGTGTGTATATAGATATATATATATATATATGTAGATATACACTATTCACCGTAATAACACGTGAAGAAATTTAACACATAAAACACAGCACTTCTGCTCTATGTCTAATGCGGTACTCAAAACTAATACAAAAGCAAAAACAAAAATAATAAAAATATATTGAAGCAAGTGTTTCGATTGAATGAAGAGAAATAAACTCCAGAGCAGATATTTGAGCGCAATTTCGTTCTTTATTGTGTAAGAACTTCTTCAGAAATAAGTACAAATGTTAAAAACCAGGTATATGTAGTCAAGTCATACAATGGAATTACAGGAACAGCCTATGAGGCAAATTTAATTAGCATGTAAAAAACTGTTCCTTAGGATGCGTTTACAATCTTAGCAGGGTGTTAAACAAGCTGTGTGGGTTGTAAACTGCAGCAAGCACCTTAGGCAAACAAAGAAAATCTTGATTAAGCAGTACTCTGTTATAAAAAATGTTACCAGTAGAGCTAAAATAGCAAGTGGCATAATTAAAGATCAAAAAATGCATTTTTTTCACCAGAGTGTAGTAGTCTGCAAAGGTTAAGCAGTACTCTGTTATAAAAAATGCTACCAGTAGAGCAAAAATAGCAAGTGGCATAATTAAAGATCAAAAAATGCATTTTTTTCACAAAGTAAAGCCTGCTGAGTGTAGTAATGTAGAAAATAACTGCTGTTGATAGCTTTGCATGAGAAGTGTATTCGTTGGAAAGGCAAAGTGTATACAAGACTGTTAGTCACATAACTAAAGTGGTGCAATGCTATCAGAGTGTAGTAGTCTGCAAAGGTTCACTGTAAAATAAAATAAAATGCTGCCCTTCTCTGTGAATCAACCTCAGTTTTAGAGTCATAACTGTGGGTCATGCTAATGCCTGCACTTTCAGTCTACATTGTCCTAATGTACGAAAATGTAGTATTTTGTAAAGTGCGCACATTCAGACATGTAGCTGCTTAAAACTGCAGCCATTTGGTTTAAAATAAAATCCTAAATTTAAACTGTTGACAGACCAACGGGAAACAAGAAACCATGTGCACTTTAAAATAAACTGCTACAATTCTTATAATAATTGACTTAGATAACATAAAACTACAATAAACTGCTACTATTCTGAAATACATTGACTTAATTCTGGAGTCATAGTAATGTCTGCTCCTTAAGTCCACTTTATTACTCTGTACAAACGAGAAGCATTTGAACCTGCGGAAAAGGTAACTTGTGAGACAGTAGAAGTGGACGGCAGAGTAGTAGTATTCTGTAAAGTTTGGACCATCAGTCATGAAGCTGCTTAGCTGCAAACTGCCGCCGCTTTATTGCAGGTGAAATGGAGTTTAAATACCTGGCTATATTTGCCATTTTAAAGCACATTTGAGGTTTAAGAAGTCATTCAAGCCAGAAGTGGAATCGGCCCCCAACAGCAGTTTTCATCAGAGTTCCTTTAACTCAAGTAAAGTGGTATAGTCACTGAAGAAAAGGTTTACCTGCTCTAAAACAAAAAAATTAAATTTTGTGGAAGACATACAAGAAATGGAATGTCTTGCAAGGGCATTGTGGTTGTCATTAGCTCTGATTGCTCATAATGTTCTTTATCTTGGTCTGAGAGTTTTCTACCAGTTTTACCTATGTAGAAACACGGGCAAGATGCACATACCGCAGCATATACAACATTTAATGAGTTAGTCAAAATGATGCATGAATTTGACATGGTAGTTAAGGTGCTTGAAGCAGAAGCTATCCCCAGTGAGAATGTACTGGCAACAGACACTTTTGCCACATGGAAACATGCCAGTTTACCCAGTGGTGTTTTGGATGTCTTGAACCAAAACTGCTGAGTCTCTGACACTTTGCCAAAATTGATACTGTCCTTAATTCCTTACAAACGAACGACCACATCACACTACATACACAATATATGTGTGTGTGTGTGTGTGTGTGTGTGTGTGTATATATATATATATATATATATATATATATATATATATATATATATGTGTGTGTGTGTGTGTATGCGTATATATATATATATATATATATGTGTGTGTGTGTGTGTGTGTGTTTGTATGTATATATATACATATATATATATATATATATATATATATATATATGTGTGTGTGTATATATATATATATGTATCTACCTGACTACATCAACAGTTCACAACACCGACAACGATTCAGAAGATCGACAAGTCAGAAGACCGACTGAGGAAAACACCGACGCTGAGAACACTGAGATGGGGAAAGGATGTGTAAGTATGCGGGAGTGACGGCCGTTAGGGTGCGAGTAAGGTAAGTGTGCGATTTTGACGGTCTGTAGGGATAGGGGTGGGATAAGTGAGTTAGGGTTAGGGTGTGGGTTAGGTAAGGGTGCGAGTATGGTAAGTGTGCGATGTTGACGGCCTGTAGGGATAGGGGTGGGTTAAGTGAGTTAGGGTTAGGTAAGCGTGCAGTAGTGATATTTATTGGGTTAGGGGCGGGTTAAGTGAGTTAGGGTTAGGGCGCGGGTTAGGTGAGTGTGAGATAGTGACGGACATTAGGGTTAGGGTTTCGGCTAGGGTTGTAGATAGTTGTGTTTGTAAGGGTTAGTGTTGGTTTGTAAGGATTTTGGTGTGCTTGTGTTGTGTGTGTGGGTTTTGGACAGGGGATTTGTTTTGTTTGTTGATGTCCTTCAAGGATGCATCTGCAGTCTTTACAAATGGGTTGTCCTGTCGTCAGGCAGCCCTTCGGTCGGCCGGATTCCAAAGTCTGGGTCTGGCTTCGGCTGGTGTCGCACTCCACCCGACGTCATTGCGGCAGTTATTCGGGTATAAAGGCATCAGCCGATGCCATTTTCCTCAGTCTTTCTTGCCGCGTGACGCCCGAAGCAGAAGCTGTTCGCAAGTGCCGGTCGGTCAGATCCAGAGATTATTACTACCGAATACTACTTCGAAGACTTCTATAAAGCTAAGTACCCCGTTGGGGACTCCTTCTTGCCTCAGCCGATGTCAGAGAAAGTTAATAACTGTTTATCTTGTGGGAAACAAATACCTCATAAAGATTTCCACTCCTATTGCATACATTGTTTAGGCCCAGACCACGACGTAGCAGCTTGTCTAGCCTGTGCTTCTTTTAACCGGCGGACGCTTAAACGTCGTTCGGACTTTGCCGAACAGATTTTCGGCTCCGATTTTGCTTACATTATGCCGTCGGATCCTCCGACTACACAAATAACCAAAAAACGCAAAGAAAAGGACCGACACTCGCGGTCCGCGGTTTCGGCTGAAACCGCGGTTAAGCAAACCACGAGTGTCTCTGTTTCGGCCGAAACCGAGCAAGCGGTTCTTTCTTCAGCCGATAACCTGCCTTCTACCGAGGCCTCTTCTAACCTGGTAGAAACGGCTTCTGAAATCCAACCTTCTGTTGCGGTTTCACAGGATTTATCAGACATCATCCCCCTGGATATTTCAACCCCTGCACGTGGAGCTGCTAGGCCTCCTCCAGCTATGTCTATTAAGGCCTTCGCCAGGGCTAAAGCAGCCAAAGCATCAAAACCTGTGCCTGCCAAGCCCCCCTCTCACAGGCCCAGCTCCAGCTCCCATATGCTTTCTTTGGCTGAGGATCTCATCTGTTTAATTCGTGGAGCCCAGCCTCATCCAGACAGGGCCTCTCTCCCTCCTCCAGAAAAGAGGCCTAGAGCAGAGCCCCCTGAGCCAGTATCCACAGATGATTCCTCTGATGACTCAGAACATAGAGACCCTCCTGAGGCTTCTTATTCTCCTTACGAAGACTCTGATGCTGAAGAGTCCATCCCTTCAGCCTCTCCTCCTGAGGAATTTTCCTTTGGGGAAACCTAGCATGCTATGAGGGAAAAATTTCAGTGGCAGGGCCAAGATTTCTCAGACTCTAGAAAAAGGCTTAGGACCTTTCTACATTTGCCACAGCATAGGCCCTTAGCTATACCTCCAGTTCTTTCTGTTGTTGATGATGCATTTAATGATGCTTGCACTGCTCCTGATTCTTTACCTCCGGCCCCTGCTAAGCCTGATCGATACTACAGGGTCCCGGACACTCATCACCACTTATATAAGGCTCCTTTTGCAGATCCAGAGACTATCTCCCAGGGTCCTAAAGCTGTAGCAGCTACTTCTTCTAAAAACCCCCTCCCCTCTGAAAGGGAATCCAGGTCCTTAGAGAGATGGGGTAAAAAAGTTTACACCTCTGCTACTTTGTCAGCTAGAGCTTTAAACTGCCAATTTCATATGATTCAATATCAAGAGTTTATGCTTGACCAGTTAACTAAAAAGCTGTCCTCTGAAGAATCTTTAGATAAAAAGTATGTTCAAGAAATGGTACATAACATACAGCAGGTTAGTGACCATTCTTTAAAATGTGGCTATGATGCACTGGAGGCTTCCTTTAGATCAGCCATGACTGGCACAGTTATCAGGAGGCATGCATGGTTGAAAGAACAGGCATTACCAGACCATGTCACATCAAAGCTTTTGGATGCACCTATGGACAAGGTCAATTTATTTGGTTCCCCTGCACAGCAGGTACTAAAAAAGATGGAAGAGAAAGCAAAATCTGTGCAAACAGTGAAAGATTTCTTACAAGTTCAACCTCCAAGGTTTAGCAGGAACTGGCCCTCCAAGAATTGGTCCTTTCCGGACTCCTCTAACGCACAAAGAGGCAGGAATAGGCGCTCTAGAGGCAGAAACCAATCCAGGGGTGCCTACAGGGGTCGCCAGTGGCAGGGTAACAACCAATGAGGCACAGATACAGCCACCACCACTA
Source organism: Protopterus annectens (assembly GCF_019279795.1). Lineage (NCBI taxonomy): Eukaryota > Metazoa > Chordata > Ceratodontiformes > Protopteridae > Protopterus > Protopterus annectens. The sequence goes on along the minus strand of NC_056750.1, from coordinate 417,817,700 downwards.
CAACAACTCAATCACAGTGACTTGGCGGTGGCACCGCCTACCAGGGAACAACTAGAAGCACCCTTAGGCGGAAAGCTAACCTTATTTTCAAGAAACTGGCACTGCATTACAAGAGAAAAATGGATTTTGCAAACTATAGACCAAGGTTACAGGTTCCATTTCCATACTCTACCAGGAAAGAGAGGAATGCCAACCCTACCTCCTACTCAAAGGGCAGAAGCTCTAAAACAAATATCTCAATTATTAAGAATGAGAGCTGTGGAAAAGGTACCATCTATGGAGCAAGGAAAGGGATTTTACTCAAGACTCTTCCTGGTACCAAGAAAAGAAAACAAATGGAGGCCTATTCTAGACCTGTCCGCTTTAAACACATTCCTCATTGTTCCAAAATTCAAAATGCTCACCCTACAGCAGCTTCTTCTCATGCTGGGCAAGGAGTCTTGGCTGGTAACTCTAGATCTCAAGGAGGCATACCTGCACGTCCCCATAAGACCAATTTGCAGAAGATACCTCAGATTTCTTGCAGGATCAGAGCATTATCAATTCTCAGCATTGCCCTTTGGCTTATCTACTGCGCCCAGAGTGTTCACGAAATGCCTGGCATCAGTAATGGCTCATTGCAGACTTCAGGGGATTCAAATCTATCCCTACCTGGATGACTGCCTGATACAAGCGGACAACAAAAACAAGCTAACAGAAGACTTACAAAGAGTCATCTACCTGCTGCAAGCCCTGGGATATACAGTCAATACAAAAAAGTCAAGGCTGATTCCATCCCAAACAATAACCTTTCTGGGTGCAGAACTGGACACATCAAAACAAATGGCATTTCTAACTGCAGAAAAGAAAGAGCAACTTCCTCTCTACTTCTTGGCATTAACAAAGCAGAACCATCTAACTGCAAGAAAAGTGCTACAAGCTCTAGGCTTCATGGCATCCTGCATAATACTGGTCCCTCATGCCAGGCTGCATATGAGAAAGCTACAGTGGTACCTAAAGAATTTGTGGTCCCGGCACAAGCACAGCCTAGAAACCAAAATTCCAATGATCCCATGCCTGAAGCAAGAGTTCTTATGGTGGGCTCAGGCCTGCCAATCAAACAGGATTGCCCTTCTGCAAAAGGCAACCAAGACAAACCATCACGACAGATGCCTCAGACCTCGGTTGGGGGGCACACATGCCGGACAAGTGCATTCAAGGCCTATGGACTCAAGACCAGCTGCATCTGCACATAAATCTAAAAGAAATGATGGCAGTAAAATTGGCAATCCAGGCATTCAGACCTTTTCTCCAAGAAGGCCAGTTGATGATAAGGACAGACAACACCACAGGTATGTGGTACATCAACAAACAGGGAGGCACACACTCATACCCTCTATGCCAGCTGGCACTGGACCTATGGGATGTGGCTCTGAGCTACAACATTCAGTTACAGGCAATTTATGTACCAGGGAAGGAAAACATTCTAGCAGACATATTAAGCAGAACTACAACAGATGCCCACGAATGGATGCTGCATCCGGACATCTTCAAAACCATCACAAGAAAATGGGGATTACCACAAATGGACTTGTTTGCATCCCCATTCAATCACCAGTTGAAGAAATTCTGCACAAGGACTTACCACCCACTTGCTTGGAAGGTGGACTCCCTATCTTTCAGTTGGAAAAGCCTGACAGCATACGCATTCCCACCACTTGCTTTGATGCACAAGGTGCTTCTGAAGATCAAAGAGGAACGTCCGAGGATCATTCTGATAGCCCCAGACTGGCCAAGACAGCAATGGTATCCACTGCTGAGGAGCATGTCCCGGGAACAAATATGGACACTGCCCCTGATCCCATTACTGCTAACACAGAACAACTACAACACCCTGCATCCAAACCTAAAAACTCTGCAGCTAACTGCCTGGAACATTACATAACAGCAATTAACCCAAATTTATCCCAAAGGGTTAAGGACATAATCCTGGAGGCTCGTAGACCTTCAACCAGAAAGTATTATGCAGCAAAATGGAAAAGATATTTCATCTGGAGTACTGCAAAGGGGCAAGATGTGACACTGGTGAACATAGCCAACATCCTGGAGTACTTGGCGGAGCTCTTCCATACAGGCCTGTCCTATTCTTCCATCAAGATACATGCATCAGCTATTTCAGCAGAATACAGCTTGGATCCTCCTGTCTTCTCGCATCCTCTGCTCAGACAGTTTCTGAGAGGAATTAAAAATGTAAAGCCTCCCAGGAAACCTCCATTGCCAGCATGGGACTTGAATTTTGTGCTAGAAAAACTGACTCTTCCTCCTTTCGAACCAGCAGCAACAGCAGAATTACAATACTTATCCTGGAAGACTGCTTTCCTGCTGGCAATAACTTCAGCAAGAAGGGTCTCTGAACTACAGGCATTAATGGCAGTGCAACCCTTCCTGATCTTCCATCAAGATAGAGTGTCCATGAGAACAAATCCTACATTTATGCCTAAGGTGGTATCCAGAGTCTCTTTAAATCAGGCTATCCACCTTCCTACTTTCTTCCCCAACCCACAGAACAGGGGAGAAAGGCTCTTACATACCTTGGATGTACACAGACAATTACGCTACTACCTGGACAGGACAAAAAACAATAGAAAAACTGACCAGCTTCTGGTAGCATATGCAACAGGAAAGGAAGGAAAACCAATTTCTAAACATACAATCTCCAAATGGATAGGAAATTACATTAGATTTTGTTACTCCTACCATGGAAAGAAAACTCCAGAGAACATCAGGCCTCACTCCACAAGGGCTACAGCCACTACCACAGCTTTCTTACGAGGAGTGGCTACCAAGGACATTATAGAGGCTGCTACTTGGACCTCCGTGCATACATTTGCCAAGCATTACAACTTACCTCTATACTCTAGATCCCGTGCTGGTTTTGCCACTGCTGTTTTGCAAGGGATCCTAACTACACCATAATCTATTCTCATTTCCTCCTCCCCTAGTTTAGCTATGGTATTCTACCCATTTGTAAAGACTGCAGATGCATCCTTGAAGGACATAGTACAGTTTTGTACCTACCATAAATGTAGATGTCAGAGAGAAATGCATTTGCAGTCAGGATTTCCCACCCTCCTTACCCTCTGAGGTACTCCTAGGGTATTTGCCAATCTTCAGCTAGCTTGGGGGGATCTATTGTGGTGTATTTGTTTGTATATATGTACATACATGCTTATTTTGTGTGTTTGCTCTCTACTATTTGGAATCTTTGGCATTTATCCAAATTTAGCCATCCAAGAGGGCACCTGGCATCTGGGGCAAGAAACACTGAGGAAAATGGCGTCGGCTGATGCCTTTATACCCGAATAACTGCCGCAATGACGTCGGGTGGAGTGCGACACCAGCCGAAGCCAGACCCAGACTTTGGAATCCGGCCGACCGAAGGGCTGCTTGATGACAGGACAACCCATTTGTAAAGACTGCAGATGCATTCCTCTCGGACATCTACATTTATGGTAGTTACAAAACTGTACTTTATGATGTGTCGAGTGTATGAGGTGTCGTGTTTGTGAACTGTCGATTATGTGGTGTCGGTGAAGTCGTTGTCGGTGTTGTGAACTGTCGATGTGTGTGTGTGTGTATATAGATATATATATATGGTTCTACCTGACTTCATCGACGGCGACATCGACAGCGAAATCGAAGCCGGAGGCGAAGTGCAGAAGACCGACGCGACGGACCCAGAAGATCGACAGTGCAGAAGACCGACGACGGATGAAAGCACCCTTGAGGATGCCGAAATGGGAAAAAGTATGCGGTAGGACGTTAGGGTGCAGTAAGGTAAGTGTGGTGGGTTATGGTTAGGCAGGGTATGTGTTTGTGATAAGTGAGTTAGGGTTAGGGGCGGGATAAGTGAGTTAGGGTTAGGGATTGTGTTTGAAGTGTCTGGATAAGTGAGTTAGGTTAGGGGCGGGATAAGTGAGTTAGGGTTAGGGACCTTAGTTAGTTAGGTTTTGGGTCAGGTTGTAGGTAGTTGTGTATGTGAGGTTTAGTGTGGTTTGCAGGGATTTTGGTGTGCTTGTGTTGTGTATGTTTTGGATGGGGAATGTGTTTTGTTTGTTGATTGTGGTGTGTGAAGTGTATAAGGTTTGGTGTTTGTGTACCGTCGGTTATTTCGCTGTCGGTATGTGAATTTTCGTGTTTTGGTACTGTCGGTTATGTGGTTTCGTGCTTGTCGGTGTTTTGGTGTTTCGTGAAGTCAGGTAGAACCATATATATATATATATGTGTGTGTGTGTATATATATATATATATATATATATATATATATGTGTATGTATGTGTGTGTATATATATATATATATATATATATATATATGTGTGTATGTGTGTGTATAGGTTCATAGGTTCATACTAGGCTATCTGCCCTAGGGCATTTATAAGCCTAGCCAGAGTGTGTTTGGCTTTCGCCACCCATTTTAAATTAATTTTGCTATGCCTTTTTTTGAGGTTAGTATACTGTCCCTCTGTCTAACAGTGACACAGAAGTGGTAGCCGGGGTAAACCTATGATCTCCCATCCACTCATCAAGATTCCTCTTGAAGAGAGTCAATGTGGGACTCTGCCTAACCTGGACTGGGATTTTATTCCAGAGTGAAGGAAGCCTCTGGGTTATGAATCTGTCCCTCCAGCATGTCCTATTTATTTCAGTGATGAGGTTCAAGTCTCTCGAGCGCGTAGCTCGATGGGATTTGGATTTTCTGAGGTGCAGCATGTCCATTAATTCGGGGTTGGACATGGCTTTATACGTCAGGCACAGATCGCCTCTGAGCAGGCGGTATGCCACTGAGTAGAGCTGGAGTTTCTTTAACCGGGCAGCATATGGCATCTGTTTGAGCCCTTTGATCCTCTTGGTGAGGTACTTTTGGGGTCTTTCCAGTTGCTGCAGGTGTCTGGTAAGGTACATCCCAAAAGGGGCATTGTACTCAATTATGGGCCTGATGAGGGATGAGTAAAGAGGCACGATGACCTCCCCTGATCTAGATGTGAATCCCTTCATGATTAGGTTGGCTATATAAAATGTTTTTCTAACCACTTTGGCCACGTGGTTGTCAAATGAGAGATTGCTATCAACTTGGGTCACCAGGTCCCTAATGACTTCTTCTGTACTTAATGGATTACCACCTGTGTGGTAATTTGTGGGCACTTTGTTTTTTCCAAAGGGGATGACTATACACTTTTTGGCGTTTAGCTTGAGGCCATGGCTTTGGCACCAGTTGTCTGTTTCTATGAGGCCCTTTTGGAGAATGCTTGTGTTGGCTGGAGAGTTGATTATGGCGCCCAGTTTGCTGTCATCTGCGAACTTGGTCAGCCACAGTCCTTCTGTGTTGGCCTGTACCACCGAGAAATATATACCGAACAAGAGAGGTCCCAGGACTGAGCCTTGTGGGACGCCACTTGTAACTGGTTTGGAGTCTGACATGGCTCCAGCAATTCTAACCATGTGGGTTCTGTCCTTGAGCCAGTTTGCAACCCATCTAGTGACATAGGGGTTTATATTTAAGCTGGTGAGCTTATCTATAATGCCCGAGTGGGGTATTGTATCGAAGGCTTTTGTGAGGTCCAGGTAGGCTGTGTGAATCATCTTCCCCTCGTCAATGGCCTTGGTGACTGTTTCAAAGAAATCGACCAGGTTTAAGAGGCAGGATCTGCCCTTCACAAAGCCAAACTGGGTAGGATCCAGTGATTGTAGGTCCCCAATATCTTTATTTATGAGGTCCATGATGATCCTTTCCATAGCTTTGCAGACCAAGCTAGTCAGGCTTATGGGGCGATAGTTTCCAGGATCCGTTGAGGCACCACCTTTGTGGAGAGGGACCACTGTTGCTGTACGCCACTCTTTGGGTACATATCCTGTAGTAAAACTAAGATTGAACAGTAGTTTTATGTTTGGGTTTAGCTCTTCTTGGAGTTCATGTAGGACGCAGCCCGGGACACCATCTGGTCCCATTGATGCTGTGTTTTTTGCTTTGGAGTGGGCGGCTCTTACCTGAGCATCTGAGATGTCAGGGGGGCAGCACTCTGTTGGGATAGATATTTGCCCTATTGGTGGGGAGGGGGGGAGAAGTTTGCACTGAACCTGTCAGCTAGGATGTTGGCAATGTCTGTGGGCTCGGTGTATTTTTAGTCATTTTGGACTAATTATGAGCATATCTGGGAATACCCACCCAGGTTCCTAACATAACTAAAGAAAGCCTTGTGATTATCCTTAGTGTCCTGTGCAATTTTTCTCTCGAAGCTGGCCTTAGACGATTTTATCAGTGCCTGTAGTTTTTTGCTAATATTGATCAGAGATGCCTTCCCTTTTTGGGATTTTGCTCTATCATGTAGTAGCTTCCTCCTTCTATTGTATAGTTTGTTTATGGCTGGGGTCCACCAGACAGGACGTCTGCCTTTGGAGGATTGGGTCTTGGTTTTATTTGGGATTGCATGATCCATGCATTCCTGAAGGTGTTCATAGAATGCATTTATAAAGGATTCTGTGGTCTGGGCCGTATTTTCCACAGGCCCGTGAGCTTTGAAAGATTTCGCCTCGGTTTTGAGGCATGTGAAATTTGCTTTAGAGAAGTTTTTCACTGTGGTTTTCTGGGCAGGGGGTGGGGTCGGTATGTGAATATCCAGTGAGATTAATTTATGGTCTGATCTTACCAGTGAGGGATACACTTCTGGTCTGGAGCATAGTGTCCCCATGTTGGTGATGATCAGGTCCAGTATGTTTTCCCCTCTTGTGGGAGTGGTAACAAGTTGTTCCATAGCATTTGAGTTTATAAATTCTAGGAACCTTTGGGCTAGGGTGTTGGAGCTAGAGTAATGCTCCCAGTCTATGTTTGGGTAGTTGAAGTCGCCCAATATATTGGTGTTTGGAGAGACCTTCATATTTTCCAGTATTCTCAGGAAGGCCGAGTGGGGTTCCTGTGTTTGGGAGGGTGGTCTGTAGCAGGCTATAAACTGGAAGGCAGTTTTACCCATAGTTAGTTGCACATGGATAGTCTCTGATGTTTCGTGCTGTGCCACCAA
>NC_056750.1:417683147-417788147 GCF_019279795.1 Protopterus annectens | reverse complement strand
ATAATGGATTACCATAATCGATTAAAGTTTCTTTTCGAGAAAGAAACCAATCCTCTCTTGCAATTAACGACTAGTGCTATACCATTAGTGGAAAAGGAAATTGCTTCTACGGTGAACACGTTGGACTTTGAACGCCAAATACAAGCACTAGAGAGAAAGGTTGGTACTTTCAAGCGTCTGCAATGGCAACGCTTTAGTTTTGATGCCTATATAGAACAGGGCATAGCTCCACGTGGACTAAGAATTACTAAAATGCCTTCCTATGGGAATACATACCCGGAGCTACTTAAACAGTGGCAATGTCTGAATCTGAAATTAAGTAAAGATTACATGTTGCTGATGAATAAGTTCTTTACTAATATTGAAAATGAACTGAAAGCAGATATTATCTTAAAGGAAGAAGAATTACTAGCTATGCTAGGTTTCACTAACGTACAATCGCTGTATAACTCTATGATGGATAGGTTAAATACGTTGGATGATCGCTTGGAAGCCGTGAAAAAAGAAAACTGTTGCGTGATATATCTGATTACCAAGTAGGAAATATTTTCTCTTGGCCGAAAAACGGGACAACCGCAAATATCATGGGTAGTAGAAATATATCCACTAATAGAGTTAGTAAAGACTCATTACATTTTGTAAAGCAAACACCTGTTAATATATCTCTGGATTCCCTAGATGTTTTTCCTGAATTAGAAACTGTGCCTTTAAAATCACCGCCGAAAGAAGGACAGAAGCTAACAACTGGATTGGATGCTAGCTTGAAACGTAATGTGTCATCAGTGGCTGACGAGGGAGCGCAAATGTCAGAACAAACTACAGTAGATACTCACGCTATAGTCGTGAATGAAAATGAGGCAAACCATTCCACACAGGCCTCACAAAAAACTTTAACTAATTATTTTACAAAACCGTTTCAATTACAGCATGCAGAACGTATAAAAGATAAGGAAACTAATGCTGTAGCTAGATCGACATCAAGAGGCAGAACGAAATCGAGAGATACTAGCTTGACAGTGGATTTAAAGCGAAAGAATGATAGTCCACAAAAACAATACAAACTAGCCAAAAGATAATGGCAGGTATTATAAATTTGTCAGCATTTACGTTAACTATGGAACATATTGCTCTATTAAATAAGGGATTGGGTTTTATACCCACCCATACGGAGGACATGGTTAAAGTCTTAACAGATTTAAAACTGTTTATTAGATCAATAGCATTAAAATTAATTTAAGAATGATGACTATGATAACAATTTATGTAAGAGACGTAGCGTATTTATGCCATGCTACCCGCCTGTTTTAACAGCATTTCATAATCTATGTGAGTTTGATATTAGACAAGTTTATGCAAACAAAAGAACTAATAAGTTCTTTAACATTACACATTCTGAATATATGGCAATGAATGAACTTATAGATAATACAAACATCATAATTAAGCAAGCTGATAAAGGAGGCTCCATTGTTATTATGGATAAATGGATGTATAAGCAATCTGTAATGTTATTAATTGGAGATCAAATGGCGTTTAAACAAATATCAACTTTGGATGTCAAAAGATGCATTAGTTATGTAAATATGTGCATTTATGAACTCCAATTGTCAAATGATATAACACTAGACCTGTTTCATTTCTTTACAGTTCCCTGTCCTGTTATTCCACAATTGTATGGGGTACCTAAGGTACATAAATCTAGGGAAAATCCACCATTGAGGCCAATAGTATCTGGCAAGGGCTGGATTACAGAGCCGATATCCTTATATTTACAGAAGCAGTTACAGCCTTTACTAACTATGTGCAAGACAGTACTTAAGGATACAGTTGATTTCCTGGCAAAACTAAAGAAATGTTATATAGGACTGAAGGAACTAGATGCCAATATTAATGACATATACATGGTTGTTATGGACATTAACTCATTATTTACAGTCATTCCTAATGACTATGGAGTAGAATCTATTAGAAGCTTCTTAATACAACGCTCTAAGTTCACAACTAGACACATAGAGAATATTTGTATGTTGTTAGAACTAGTGCTGGGAAACAACATATTTTTATTTGACAATAATCTCTACTTACAACAAACAGGGGTAGCAATGGGCACACCCGTGGCGAATACATACGCTAACCTTGTCCTCTACCAATGGGAGAAGGATTATGTAAGTGATGGAGAAAAATTCTTGAATGATAATATTGTTTTCTATCAGAGGTTCGTAGATGACTGTTTTCTTCTTTGGAGGGGAAGTCTATCTGAACTTATGAATTACGTTTCATTTTTAGATGACACTACCAACTTTTTGAAGCTCAAAATAGAAGTATCGGATACATCTATAAATTTTTTAGATGTGACAATTACTAAACATAATAATAGTGTTAACACATCCGTATTTAAGAAGGAAATAGCAGCAGGTAGATATTTGCACGCAACTAGCATGCATGCACCACACGTTTTTAGAGGCATTGTCAAAGCCCAAATGGCTAGAGTAAGCAGACTAAATTCGATGCAGGAAACTTTTATGAAGCAATTAGATGAAACCTATGAAGAATTTAAGAATAGTGGATATCCCGTAGACTTATTAGTAAATATTAAGGAATATATAATATCTCATAGAGAAGGACTGTATGAATCTATTTTTAACAAGGTACCTATTGAAAGGGATGATTCAAAGGTGTCCTTGAGAAATGTAAATAATTTGAGATTCATAACCACATTTAATTCAATGACAGATGTCATTAGAAAAATAATAACTAAATATTGGAAGGTACTACTAGTACAAGATGACATTAAATTGATAGTAGGTGATCAACCTTATTTTAGTTATAGAAACATGCGAACATTAAAAAATATACTTGGATATAAAGATCTTAATAATGTAAAACCTAGCCTGAATGTAACTACAAAGCATGGTACTTATGCCTGCCATAATTGTAGTTGCTGTGGTGATATAGTTAAACATAAAGGCTCATCCCAGTTAAATACGTTTATACACCCTGTATCAGGAAGATCATATAATTTTCATGGTTATGCTACTTGTGCTACTAATAATGTGGTTTACTTAGCAACATGTGAAATCTGCCCATCTTTTTATGTGGGAAAAACCACGAGAAAACTCAAAGAATAATAGAGCACAAGTCTAACATTAGACATTCTAATGAGAACAATGCACTATTTAAGCATATTGCGTCTCAAGGTAGTAGACATTGTTTTAAGTTCAGGGTGATTGATCATGTCTTAGCAACAACTAGGGGAGGGGATTTGTCCAATTTCTTGGACCTTAAGGAATATGAGTGGATAGTTAGACTTTCTGCAGACACACCCCCTGGTCTAAATGCATCAGTATCCTTAAAACCTATTTTAACTAGAATACAGCAGACTAGACTAAAATGATTTTGTATCATTAATATTTTTAATATTTATTAGTGTTTTAGGTTTCGTTATTATTATATATAATGTTATTATAGCTCAATGCTATATGTTTAAGTGACTATTTGATTGTATTCTGAGAATTGGCTATAAATGTTTGTTTAAATGTGAATCATGTGATCATGGCTACAGGTCATATGATTTCCTTTTTGTATTTATATGGGCGTTTTTATTATACCTGTTGTCCTACATTGAGAAAGGGTTTTTTAACCTGAAAGCTTTGTTGTTACTATAAAGGTCTTTTTTACTCAACTTTTGTCGGTTTTTGGATTTACACAGACTTTATATCAGTGCTTTGTTTTACTTATATTCCAGTTTTTGCCAGTGATATCCCTAATGGGTTGCATATCTTGGCTGATGAGGATGGGGAAACTACAGTTTCTGTTTCTGGGTTCAGTAGTTCTGGTGGTCACCCTTGGGGTGAAGCCTTGAGTAAGGATGGGTGGGTGTCTGTCTGATCTGTGGGAGGCCACTTCTTGAAAGACATCCTCCACTAGCTGTTTGGGGTAATGTCGGCAGATGAACATTTTTGAAAGGAATTGCCTTTCCTTGATGAAGGTATCATCGTCTGAGATGATCCTGGTGAGGCGGATGTACTGCCCTTTGAGCACATTCTTCTTCATAAAGAAGGGGTGCTGACTTTTGAAATCGAGGAAGTTGTTCCTGTAAGTGTTCTTCCGGTACACATTGGAGGTAAGGCTGCCAGTGCTGGGGTCAATGGTTAACTGTGTATCAAGGAAGGAGATGTGGGTCCCTCGTCCTGAGACTACAAATTCTAGGTATGGGATGCTGTTTGTTAGTGCCGTAAGGAAGGTGTCCAGCTCGGTGTTACCCTTCCACACGAAAAAAAATATCATCAATAAAACGACGATATAAGTGGGCTTTGTGGAAGCCTTGTATATGGGTCAAAGTCTCCTTCTCCCATGTACTGAGGACTAGGTTGGCAAAACAGGGGGCCATTTTGGACCCCATCGCCACCATCTTGGTCTGTAGGTAGATGGCCCCATTGAAGCAGAAAAAGTTGTTTTTCAGAACCACTGTGGTTAAAGCTGTAAGCATTTAAATTTTAAAAACATTGAATTTAGCATGCTTGTTGAGAAACAGTTCTAACGCTTCCAAACCTTCCCTGTGAGGGATGTTGGAGTACAATGCTACTACATATAGCGTTACTAACATACATTTTAAGAAATCAGTATTACTCTCATGCAAAATTTTAAAAAATCCCAGGAGTCCTTGATGTAAAAATCCGTCACCTGAATTAGCGGGTTGAGAATGAAGTCCAGGTATTCCGATATTGTCCTTGTCTTGGTTTTATGGTTAAAGACGATGAACCTGAATGAGGGGTCGGTGGGGTCCTTGTGTACTTTGGAGATGCCAAATGCTCTTCCTAGGCTGGGGTTTTGCACAGACAGAAAAACAAATTCCTCTAAGGTGATATGCTGCTTGCATTCCAGGGTTTTGAGCAGCTTATCAATGGTATTGAAGCTTTTGTTCACTTCGTTCAAGGTCACAACCTTGTAAAAGTCCTGGTTAAGCAGCAAATTGTTAAGTTTTTGTACATAGGTTTCCTGCTCCATAAGTACAAGGCCTGTTTCCTTATCTGCTTTCATGATACGCAGATCGTGATCCTGGCTTAAGTCCCGCATGGTGTCCAGTTCTGCTGTTGAGAGGTTGTACCATTTGTTGGAGTGAAGCTCGTTACGAAGCCCTCTGAGATCTTGCTCACACACTTTTTGGAAGGCTGAAAGCATGTTGTTGAGGGCTGGGGTGAATGCACACTTTTTTCTGTGGGCTGCGAGTGTGTCAGGGTCGTCAGAGGATTCCGAGTCTGTGTCCTCTGTGTTACTCAGAAACACTTTCAGATTCAATTTTCTGAGATAAAGCCTGAGATCCAGCAGAACGTCGGTGATCTGTGCTCTTTGTGATGGTAGAAAGGAGAAGCCCTTGTTTAATAAACTCACGTGGGCCTCTGAGAGATTTCTGTCAGTTAAATTGAAAAGGGTGCTCCTCTAGTACCTCCTCGTGGAGCTCCTGGTGTTCATGGGTCTGCCGACGTGTGTCCAGCTGCTCGACCCTCTCCCTCTGTCTGTGGTTCTCGGTCCTCCTCTCCCTCTCCTGTTGTTTCGATAAGTTGCCCCTGTGCTGAGGGCTGGACTGCCTGGTCCTTGTTGCCATAAAAAAGGCTGCTGGGGTTGCTCTCTGTTGAGCTCGTTTGCCCCGCTGGCTGGACTTCCTGCTGTGGGAGCAGGTACGGGAGGAGGGGGGTTGGTGATAAGCTCTGCTTGTTGCATGGGAGCAGCTGTAACCTGCGGAGGAGGTGGAGGTGATCCTGTTGATGCGGTGGTGGTAGTTGGGAGTTGCCTCATGTAGCCGTTGGTTGTTCCTCGATATCTTTCATCAGGGAGTCTGTATGCATGGTTGTCCCAGTATTGTTGTAGATCACAGTTGAGCTTTTTCTGTTTCCTGAAGATGAGGGTGGCTATGTGCCTGGTGATTTTGGGAGTAATATTATCGAAAAGGTGCTTGTAGTTTCCAAAGTCAGGCTGTGTTATTATTTGTTCCTGCAGTTTGAGGATGTCTTCCTTCATTAATTCCAGCCGTTCCTGGTTGTAAGTGATGAGCAGGTTGAGTGAGGAAAGGCCTGCTTCATTGTATATCTTGACCAGATCAGCGAAAATGCCTGTGTCTTTCGTGATCCCATTTGGAAATTTGTAAAATCTGAGTCCTTGTGGCACAATCTTGTGGTTTCCCCTTAAGCCTCTCACCAGTATCCAACTCCAGCCTCTCACCTCCAGCCACACCGCCCAACCTCAGCAACCGAGTGAACAGAGGCCTTCTGCAACCACTTCGAGAGGCAACCAGATAGAAACCCCACCACTTAATGCAGGCACGGGGTCCATTATACACTTCGTAGAAGGTCTTACTAACCTCACTAAGTCTGGTTCCTCTTCCTGTGGCCCTATCTCTTGCAGGGACCATGGATTCTGGAACCATCTCCAGACCTCCTGATTCATCAATCGGGGCAGTTCCATCTTACTATCCAATCCCTGAAATTGACAGCATGGCTGCTCCAGTTCCACAAATAGCCAGGTGTGTTTCCCTTTCCTCTACAGTCAAACACATTCTGATTTCTTCACACAAACCTTCCATAAGGAAACTATATTCCAGTAAATGGAAAAGGTTCTCCGTTTGTGCAACAAACCAAGGCATAGATCCCTACTCAGCTCCTGTAGAGTCTATCCTGTCCTTCCTGGTATCCATTTTTCATGAAGGAGCTGCAGCTGCTACTGTTCAGCTAGCTGCCATCTCTAATTACCATTTTGGCTGCATGGGAAATCCAATCATGTCCCACGCTTTATGCAAAACTGTTTTGAAAGGAGTCGTCCTCAAATAAAGGCTTGCCTGTTTCTAAGGTCACCTTGTCTAAATGGCTTTCAGACTGCATTTCATTTGCTTACAAAGCTGCTGGCAAACAATTACCAGCCAAAGTAAAAGGCCATTCAACAAGAGCAGTATCAAATTCATATGCCTTTAGATCTAGACTCCTAATTGATACCATTTGTGCATCAGCTACTTGAGCAAGACCTCATACCTTTGTCACTCATTACAAATTGGATTTGGCCTCCCGGGAAAAGTCATCCTTTGGGTCCAATGTGCTGAAGAGTCTCTTCCCTTCAACCACCCGGGATAAAGGTGCTAGGGACACTGTCCCATCCAGCAAGAATTACAGCGAGATAGGACTACATAACATAAAACAGTTATGTACTTACCGTAACATTCCATGTCTGTAGTTCATCTCGCGTACATTCTTGTATCCCACCCTCCTTCCCCCTTCCTGTTTCCTGGAGGAACTGGTGGACTTTACATTATGCTGTCTGACCTGGTTGTAGTCCATCCAACTGGCATGGATAGCATACACAGTGTTCTGTCTGTGCATAGTTATTGATAGCTTACTGACTATTATGTAGCTTTTACTTTCTTGTAAACAAGATCTGGGGAGTTGCTGTGAGGCATCATGGGATAGGGGTTAGCCTCGAGCCAGTAAAAGCTCTCGAGCTTTAGTATCGGTCGAGTCGGAGCCGAGTATCGGCTCTGAACCCATCCAGCAGGATTGTAAGCGAGATGGACTACAAACATGGAACGTGTTATGGTAAGTGCATAACTTCTTTTTTTGTAAAGTATTCTACAGACTAAGCCAGCAGAAGAATGGAGAAAGGAGATTTTGCCAGTAGGGATGATTGCAAGTAGTGATACAGAAAATAGGCAAGAGGGGGCAGGAATTTACAGGAGACAACTGGCAAAGGAAGGTATTGGGAGCAAATAACTAGAGAGGGAAAGGTAATAGACTGGGATGAGGTCAAAAAGATGTTTGGACTGCAGGCTATAATTTGCCTTTCCTACCTAGAGACTGATATCAGAGTAGGCAGAATGGAATTTTAAGTGAAAGATCTCTGGTGCAGTTTTTAGTCGAATCTAGAACAGAAGCTGCTGTTAAAAAGGATAATTAGTAGGGCATATAAAATATTGCTTGATCACTAAAAAAATCAATCAAAGGAGGTTAGAAAAGATCACAAAGAGCAACTGGAAAAGTAGTTTGCAAGAGAACAATGGGAGGATGTGTGTATGCAAAAAAAGTCCAGAAAATTTAGGATCTTTAACTGGAATTGTTTGCATAGGTATTGTATATACCCCAAGCAGACTTCAAAATAATTTTTCCTCAGATAGATAACAAATGTCTGAGGTGTGATGGGGAAGAGAAAGGTAACTGGGAACTGTATTTTGGGAATGTAATAAATTGTCAGTTGTTAAAAATCCCCTATAGAGTACTCTCAGAAATATTGGGTGATCAAATGGCTGTAACTAAGGATATGATTTTTTGAGGTAGGAAACGAGGTCTGAATTTCCTAGACACAGTTAAGACCTTAAGTTTATCTTTGCTGGCTGCCAAAAAAGCAAATACCAAAGTCTCAACTAACTTTGTCTGAAGTACTGAATACTGTAAAACAGAGAAAAGAACTGGAAGAGGGATGTTTAGAAAAGGGAATGAGCAAATTACATAGATATGGAAATTGTGGGAACAATGCATACAGAATAATGTTCAGGAGGAGGAGTGAGGTTTAAGGGAAGGCAGCAATAAAGCAAGTATGTAATATTGGATTGATGATTACAGCAAAAGAAAATGTATGCAATGTATAATGTCCGTACATGGAAAAAGTGTTGATATGGTTTGTTTTCTTTTCTGTTGATATATGTGTACCTATGTCTTAAGTGATAATTTAATAAAGGTGTTTAAAAACTAAACTCGGCTAGAGCTGGTCTTCATTTAACATTCTCCAAACCCTTTCTCCATGACTATATTAAGTTATCAATTCCTAACAGGTAAGGAAGTCTCCAACTTCAGCTTGGTTTTATCCTCTCCTGACCTATCCCCTCCCTAGTTGTTTGCCCCCAGTACCTTAATTCCTTTGATAATTTTCATCAAAAACATTCCAAATGTCTCTTGCCTGTTTTTATGTGTCTCTATATACAGTTATCGCTATTGGTAAAATCTCTCTTCATTCTGTTTGCTTAGTTCTCAGAATATTTCTTCTACTTTCAAGATATAATTTGTATGTTTGTTATTGTTCTGTTTAAGTGCATGCTTCAAGAATCCTACTCTGTCCTTATTTTTTTAACTTAATCCCCCCACGCTTCAACACAATGCTTTGTTTTTTGTCGTCTTGTGTCTGTGCTAGGTGCATGAGCCTTAAATGTGTAGCTCTGAAATTTTCCTCCAAATCTGGTAATCTTAAACTATCTTATTCATATGGGGACAAACAACTTGTACCACTTAACCATTGCCCTACTTCCCACCCAAATTATTTATTAATTATTGTCCACAGCTTCTCAGTTGCTTGATAAAAATATGCCTGACCTGTATGCAATATTAGACACAAACATTTTTTCACTGTTTGCACCTTGCTATCTGTATCCATCATCAAGCGGTTCAAACTTTTCACTTTTTTGTATTGTATTTTGCTTGGTCTTTTCCCACATGTCCATAGCAGCCATAGCAGAATTCTTTTCACTCCAAACGCCTGAATAGTTTATCTTATGTTCCCAAAGATATGGGTATTGCTGAACTAATTCATGTGTGAGAACTTAGTTTATTGCTTTAGCCTTTGTTTTATCCTCATTAATTTTCTACCCTGAAAAAAAATGAAACAGTTTGAAAAAAGTGTTTCACATCACTCGGATATCCTTTGCCGGATTTATCAAATGCAGAATAATATAATTTACAAATAAAGCAATTTTTTTTGTTGAGCACCATACCAGTTATATCCTTAAATTTGAGAGTCCCTTATTTCCTTTGTCATTGGCTTTATATGCGAGGTAAGTAACAAAAGAGAAAGAAGGCACCACTGCCTGGTTCCTCTACTCAAACCTAGCTTGATGAAGGGGGAATCATTCCACCTTGGTTCCTCCCTCTACTTCATATGTCTACCTAATTAATCTATTTATTCTACCAGGAAGGTCAATTTCTGCCATTGCCTTTCCCATAAAATCCCAGCTAACTCTTTTGGATGCCATCCCCTGAATCAAGACCCACGAACAATAACAGGGTCGTCTTACACACTAGTAAAACAAGATGCGATATCCTGGGTAATCCAGAGGCTTTATTGCACACACTTCTTGAAAATAAAATAAAAAAACAAATATCAGAATTACTTTACAACAACAAATACTGAGCGCTTTCACCCGCTACAAATACGCGGGTTTCTTCAGAGTACAAATATACTGTGTTAACACCAACCTCTTATAGTGAGGCAAATAAATGCATTAATTGAGTAATAGCATAATTGCATAGCAACGCCTAATGTTATTTGATTTGTTGGATATTAGCTTACAAAAGTAAGTATAAAGAGAAGGTATAAAATTCATAGTAGTGCAGTTCAAGAGGGCATAACGCTGAAAGTTTAATATATATAAATGTCTACTTTGACAAGCTATGTGGTAGATAGCATTAAGCTTGTTAGTGTCGTAAGTAAATAAAATATTTAAAATATTTAAGATATTTAAATTATTTAAAATATTTTAAGATGTTTTAAAATAACATTTCCTTTTGTGAAAATGATAATGATAATAAAATTCACTGAGTGTAACTATGATATAGTTGTAATTGTAATAAATAGGTAGTCGAATAATATATACATATAGTTGTGGTAATAAATATAAATATATAAAAATACTTATATGTAAATATATAAATACATAAGTTCAAGAAAATGTATATATATATATATATATATATATGTACCATAAATGTTAATGTAATAGTAGTAATAAATATATATATATAAATAAATATAAATATATGTACA
The DNA here is from genome assembly GCF_019279795.1 of Protopterus annectens. NCBI lineage: Eukaryota > Metazoa > Chordata > Ceratodontiformes > Protopteridae > Protopterus > Protopterus annectens. The sequence continues at coordinate 417,777,356 of NC_056750.1, read as the reverse complement.
AATAATATATATAAATTCATAAAAATGTCGTATGCATAAATAAATAAATGAATAATGAGATATATGCTGTCATGTTATTGTCACAAATGACCATAAGAATATCTAGAAGGTGTATGTATAATATAATGTATTCTATAGATAACATATATGTAAAACAAAAATACATTTCATATTTATTCAAGTAAATATAAACAGATTCATATGCACATTGATTTATACTTCAAAATACTGGCAATACTAATGTGCCCATTCAATCCTGGTGTAACACTGGCATTTAATCTAAGTTGCCACAGGCACTCCTTTGTTAGTAATAAGTTATCTAGGTCGCCCTCTTTTTCCCAGGGGTTGTATATTCTATCTATAATGAAGAATATAAATCTTTTAAAGTTGCTACATGTAGTACTGTGAACATAAAGGGCATTGGTTTCTTTTTTGTGTTTGATGTCTCTTATATGTTCCATAATCCGTTCTTTTAATTTTCTCTTAGTTTTTCCAACATAAAATCCGGGACATGAAATACAACTAGCTAAATAAACAACCATTTTAGTGTTACAGTTGCAATGTCCAGGACATTGGAGTGTTCTCCCATATTCATTAACCATAGAATAGGGTCCATCATTAATATATTTGCAACTTTTACAAAACCCACATTTTTTCATTTTTGATGTGTTGAATCTAGGCACACTGCTACAACTTTCAAAAATCTCCTTTAAATGTATTCCCCTGCTGTAGGTAATTCTAGGATATGGACCTAAAATGTCTTTAAATTCTTTCTTGTTGTTAAACACACAGTTCCAAGTGTCATTTAAAATTGTAACTATTGCCTTTGAATTGTCATTGTAAGGCATAATAAATGCATCCTTTTTGTTTAAGGGCTTTGGTTCACTTGGTCTATTCTTTAAACCATTAAGAAGTATTGGTTTATATTTGGTGTCCCTGTTATTAGCCACCTCTTGATGTGCTAAATCTAATTCTTTCTGTGGGTAACCCCTTTCAAAAAAACATTTCCTTAATAACTTTAATCTCTTCCAGAAAGTTTTTATCATCACTTATAATGCGTGAAAGTCTGACCATTTGACCTTTCACCAAGTTTTTCTTCTGAAAATGCGGATGGGTGCTTTCATAGTGCAAGTAACTGTTGGAATATGTTTTTTTACGAAAAATGTTTGATTCAATCTTGCCATTCTTAGTATACATCCTAATGTCCAGATAGTCACAGTATTCATTTTGTATTTGAAATGTAAATTTTAGAAAGGAGGTACTGGTGTCTAAATATTGTATAAATTCATTAATTTCATTTTCTTCACCTTTCCAAAAAATTAGGATGTCATCTAAAAATCTAACATAAAAAATTATGTTTTTCCAATGACTAGATGTAAATACATTTTCTATTTCCCATTGTGCTAGGACTAAGTTAGCATAAATGGGGGCACATCTTGCCCCCATTGCTACTCCTGTGCATTGTTTATAATATTCACCTTCTAGGAATACATAATTATTGTTTAAAATCATATCCATGAATTCCACTAAAAGTTTGCTTTTTACTGTGTGAAGTCCACTGTATTTGTCCAAAATCTTCTCAAATAATACCAACCCTTCATTGTGTGGTATCACACTAAATAAGTTGATAATATCCACTGTTAGCATAATGTATTTCCCTCCTGTATAATTGTCATTAAATTCTTTTAATTTTTCTAGGCAATTCCAGGAGTCCTTAATAATATGTGGAAAATTCATAGTGATGTTTTTACAATACTCATCTACAAATTTAGCTATAGTTTCCAGTTTTGAGTTTTTTGCTGACACAATTGGTCTGAAGGGTGGGTTTTGAATATTTTTGTGTACTTTAGGTATGCCAAAGATCGTAGGAGTGATGGGGTGTTCAACGGCTAAGAAGTCATATTCTTGTGTATTAATCATACTTTCCATTAAATAGTCTTATAGTAACCAATCTATCTTGGTATATGCTCTTTGTACTTCATATTTAGAAACTTTTGTATAAGTATCTTCATCTTCTAACATGGTTACCATTTTGTTGATATAATCTATCTTTGTCATAATTATAACCCCACCACACTTGTCTGGCTTCATAATCCTGTACTTGTTATTGCCACAAAGTTCTGCTAAACAGAATCTCTGTGTCAGTTAAGTTATCATTTTTCATATGTTTTTTCTTTAGCTCCCTACATATTTATGACTCACAAAGCGTTTCAAAAACTTGTATGACCGGGTTATTAGGTGGTATGAATGTACTAGATCTTTTCAGTGCTATAAACCCTCTGTCATTGTCAACTGATGCCTGTTCCTTTGCAAAAAACATCTTTAAACTCAGTAGTCTGACATAGATTTTTAAGTTAATAAGTGTTTTCCCTATATCACTGTTAAAATAAGGGACAAATGTAAAACCTCTTTTGAACAGAGTTACATGACCAGAGTTTAAATTCAGATCACTATAATTATATATGTTGAAACCACCATTAGTAATGACATCACATAAATCCTGGTTGGATGTATCACAGTTTTCACCTATAATAGTATCTCCAGAATATTCAGAATTTACCATGTTTTCAACACTTAAATCAAATGAAAAATCATTGTGTTCATTCACATTTTCAGTGTGTATGTTAATTTCTAGCACATGAAGTTCAGTATATGTAGCTGATAAACCATTAACTGTTTCTTTTAGTAGTAATGGGAGTTTGTCCTGTAATGGGCTTTCCTCCCTTGATTCAGATGCTGATTTTTCCCTTCCTGATACCTGTCTCTTATTCTTTCGGACCTCCTTAGTGGAGGTTGTTCTAAAAAAACATCATTATCTCTATAAGCATCCCTGTGGAATGCATTTTCGTTGTGATATCCATATTTATTTCCACTGTTATTTGCATTAAATGTGCCATTGTCCCTATTCAAATCAATATTTACATTTTTATTACCAAAAAATTTTGTTTTTTCATTATTATGTGCAAACAATTTAAAATCTTTAAAATGATGGTATGCCCTCTTATTAACATAGTCATTACTATCCCTAAATATTTTTTTGTTCTTAAACTCTAAACCTCTCATAACAAAATTATCTATCTCTTTTAAAACATTGTCCATCCTATATTTATTATGTTCAAATAACATGTCACTATGAATGATGTTGTCCAATTCAATTAGTTTCTCATTCAATTTACTCAATCTATGATTATTATTCTTAATAATCAATTTCAAAAGTTCAAGACCAGTTCGGTCAAACAATGATAAAAGTTTATCAAAAACAACACTGTCACTGTTAAAGCCAAAAGGCAGTTTGAAAATGCGCAAACCTTTAGGTACTTGTTCCAGCTCCAAAGACCTTTCAAGGAAGGCATTGTCCATTTGTATAGTTTTGAACTGTTTGAGAGTTTTTTCGAATTCCACGATCTGTTGGTTCAAAGAACCCATGTCTTTCATGCTGCCCCTTGGTATACTTTTAAAACTCGGAGCCCGGAGTATGTCCTTGATATTTTCCCATCTCCTATTACTGTCGTTGGTTGTTTTCCCATCTCCAGCGTTCAGAATCGCACTCGGAGGCATACCATTCCTTGGGTTCATTTCCTTCTTCCTTTTGTCACCTCCTATTGAGTTTGAAGAACCATTGCTAGCTGACGGAGAATTTGGACGGTTACCCGGTGTCGAGTGCAGCGTGAAGAGTTGTTCCTGCGATTCCATTAATGTAACATTCAGTTCATCATTCTTATTAGTAGCACAGTTCCCTTGAATAAGCTGAATCAGGCGTTGCGTTGCTTCCAAGTGTTGTTTAAGTAACACCTCCATAAGGTAGCAAAGTATGTTGGTGTCAGAACTTGTATAACCCCAAAACAGTTTCAATAGTAATTCGTTAAAAATAGTTTAGTCCGTTTCGGGTTGTGTGACAACCATGCCACCTCGATACCCTGGAATCACGTTCACAACTGTGATACAAGATCGGAGCAAACACTAGTAAAACAAGATGCAATATCCTGGGTAATCCAGAGGCTTTATTGCACACACTTCTTGAAAATAAAATAAAAAACCAAATATCAGAATTACTTTACAACAACAAATACTGAGCGCTTTCACCCGCTACAAATACGCGGGTTTCTTCAGAGTACCAATATACTGTGTTAACACCAACGTCTTATAGTGAGGCAAATAAATGCATTAATTGAGTAATAACATAATTGCATAGCAACGCCTAATGTTATTTGATTACCACAAAATTATATCCGTTAGTTTTTGATAACACCTTTGCCATCCTTTTGGCAAGTTTAGACATACTTTATAATCATGGTTCAAAATTGAAACTGGTCTATAATGTAGATCGAGTTAAAGGGTCTTTGCCCTCTTTGAGTAGTAGAGCCAACACAACTTTCTTACAATATGCTGATGTTCTTCGTGTTTCACTGTTGCAGTCATCACATTTGGGTTATCTGCTTGCAGTAGCCCTCAGTCGGCCTGATTAGCAAAGTGTTGGGTCTTGCTTCGGTTGCTGTCTCATCTTCCATGATGTCAGGTAGTCAGGGGTATAAAGCATGCAGCTGATGGCATTTTATCAGTCTTTCTTGCCGTGCGGTGCCCAAAGCAGAAGCAGTTCGCAAGTGCTGGTCGGCCGACTCCTGAAATTTTCATTTTCGAGTTTCAGAACTGAAGTCTTCAACTAAAGCTAAGAACCCCATTGGGCAAACTTTTTCTTGCTCTGAACCGATGTCAGTAAAAGTCAATAATTGTATTTCTTGTGAAAAGCAAATACTTCATAAAGATTTTCATTTGTACTGTATTCCTTACCTAGGCCCTGACCACGACATACCTCGTTGTCAGTTTTGTCCCTTATTTAAACAATGAACTATTCGTTGTCTGTATATTTACGCTTCTAAATATTTTGGTACTCTGTTCAATTATCCCGATATGGCTTCGGTAAGCCACCCGACTACCGACATTCCAAAAAACTCGAAGATAAAGACAGAGACAGGCCGCCTAGGTCCAAAGCTGCCAGTACTCAATGAAGCGCTTTCGCAGCCCCTGATACCCGCTACTTCAGATTCGCAGGCCTCTACTGAGACCCATTCGGAGTCCGGTATGCCGCAAGATGCTTCAGCTGTGGAACCTGCAGATGTCTCTACCTTAGATGGGTCCAGAGCCGCTGTGCAGGCACCGGCTTCTGAGGGTGTATTCAGGCCTACTGACTTGCATATTAAACCAACGCCATCTTCTTCTTCAAGGCCTAAAACTTGATCCATGCCTAGAAAACCAACGTCCAGACTGCATGGTCAGGCCTCTATGCCTAAAAAACAAATAAGAATGGCTGAAGACCTTGTTACTTTAATCAGGGGAAGTCAACCTTCCCCCTCTAAGAGACCTAGGACTGAATTTGGTTATGATTCTTCTGATCAAGATTCTGAAATTTCGGTTTCTTCTGATGACCAGGATTTACCCTTATCTGCCTATGAGGATTCTGATGCAGAGTACTCCATTCCCTCTGCTTCCCCTCCAGAAGATTTCTCTTTTGGTGAAACCTTGCATACTCTTGGGGAGCATTTCTGCTGGGAAAGCCAGGATTACTCTGATTCTAAAAAGAGGCTTAGGGATTTCTTACTCCTGCCCCAATGCAGGCCTTTAGCTATCCCCCCTGTAGTGGACATTGTTGATGCCTTTACGGAGTCTAGCTTAGTCCCTGACTCCATACCTCCTGCTCCCATAAAACCAGATAGACATTACAGGGTTCCTGACTCTCACAAGTTTCTTTTTAAAAATCCTTCTGCGGATCCTGAGACCATTTCATAGGGACCAAGGGCATAAAGGCTACAGCTGCCAAAAATCCTACCCCCTCTGATAGAGATTCCAGGACGCTGGATAGATGGGGTAAAAAGGTATACACTTCTGCAACCTTGGCCATTAGGGCCTTAAATTGCTAGTTTCATATGTTAAAGTATCAGCAGCACATTATTGGATTACTTATACAGAAAATGATGTTGATTCCTGACTGTGCTGAAAGTAAAGATTTACAGGATTTAATGCGTTCTGCTGAACAAGTTGGAAAACATAATTTGCAATGTGGTTTTGATTCACTAGAGGCATCTTGCAGGGCTGCTGTTACTGGGTCTGTACTTAGAAAGCATGCTTGGCTTAAGGAGCAATCTTTGCCAGATCATGTTAAAGCTAAATTGTTGGATTCTCCCTTAAACCAGGACCACCTGTTTGGCAACAAAGCAGAAGAAGTACTTAAAAAGATGGAGGAAAGGGCTAAATCTATGCAAACTGCTAAAGATTTCCTGCAAGTGCAGCCTCCAAGATTTACTAGGCATTGGCCCTCTAAGAATTGGTCCTTTCCTGCCTCTTCCAGGCCTTCTCAGTCCAAACCCAGATCCAGCAGAACACAGGCTTCACTGCCAAGGTACGCACAGGAATAAGCAGTGGGGGGCTCCCACTTCCAAAGCAGGGAGTAGTAAGCCCCCCCCCCTATGGGTGAACTGTCTAAATGATTCAACTGACTGCTCCTTTAGGGGGATAGATTGCTCTGCAGGCAAAACCTGGGAACTCGTTACCCAGGGCAAATGGGTTTTAAATATAGTTTTTCAGGGATACAGATTCCACTTCCACATTTTACCAACCCCAAACTGTTGGCCAGTTATATGCCTAAATTAGTGGGCAGAGGCTCAAAAGCAAGTTCTCTCTCTTTTAAGTGTAAGGGCTATTCAGTCTGTCCCAGAAGAGGAAAGGGGACAAGGTTCCTACTAAAGACTTTTTCTGGTGCCCAGAAATGACAACTCCTGGTGTCCTATCCTGAATCTCTCTATCCTAAACACTGTTTTGGTGATCCCAAAATTCAAGATGCTAAAGCTTCACCAGTTGCTTCCTATGCTAGGCAAGGATGCCTGGTTGACAACATTGGATTTAAAGGAAGCCTACCTGCACATCCCAATCAGGGAATCTTGCAGAAGATACCTACGCTTCAAAGCAGGCTTCATGCACTATCAGTTCACTGCCCTTTGGCTTATCTACTGTGCCCAGGGTATTCACAAAGTGCCAAGCTCCAGTCATTGCATTTTGCAAGCAAAGAAATATTCAAATATACCCATACCTGGACGATTGTCTAATTCAGGCAGAAAGCCAGGGCATACTATTGAATCATCTGGCATTTGTACAAAAAGTGCTAACTTCTCTAGGGTACACCATAAACGAAAATAAATCACATCTGGTACCCTGCCAACAAATTGTATTCCTGGGAGCAAGCTTGAACACAACTTCCCAGATGGCTTCCCTCACACCAGAGAAACAAGTTCATTTGACAGCTTACTTCAAACTTATGGCCACAAAGACCCTGCTATATCTGCAAGACAAATACTGCAAGCCTTGGGGTTCATGGCCTCCTGCACTCTTCTAATTCCATATGCAAGACTGCATATGAGGAAACTACAATGATATCTAAAAAGCCTATGGTGTCAACATTCTCAGGATCTAGAATCAATGATTCCTATCATACCTTGTCTACAGATAGTTCCTTTGGTGGACAGAGGCCTGCCACCACAACAAGGGAATGCCATTCACTCTACTCCCTGCCGCCCAAACCCTAATAACAGACTCATCAGACTATGCATGGGGGGCTCACTTGGCAGGGCAAGTGCATTCAGGGCAAATGGAACCCAAGTCAAATGCACCTGCATATCAATCAAAAATGTTAGCTGTACAGTATGCTCTGACAGCCTTCAAGGACCACATTCTTCCAGGACAATTATTGGCAAAGACAGACAAACACCACTGTTATGTGGTACATAAGCAGGGGGGAACCCACTCATACCTTCTCTGCAAGCTAGCTATGGCTCTGTGGAACACAGCCTTGAGCTACCAAGTGCACCTACAGGCTCAATTCCTGTCAGGAAAGCTAAGTACATTGGCAGACGACCTAAGCAGAAATCTCATGGACCCACATGAGTAGAAACTGGAACCAAAGATATTCAACATGTTGAGAAACAAATGGGGGAGCCTAGAGATTGACCTGTTTGCCTCCCCCCAGAACTATCAGTTGGACAAATTCTGCACAAGGACTCCCCACAAACAAGTTGCCCTGTCTTTCTCAGTTTATGCCTTTCCCCCTCTGCCTCTCCTATCCAAGGTACTACTGAAGATCAAACAGGACAAACCAAGGACAATACTGATTGCACCAGACTGGCTACACCAACACTTTGGTACCCCTCTTGTGCAGTGCGTCACTGCTGACACCATGGCACCTGCCTTGGACCCCTGCTCTGCTGTCTCAGCAGGTGGGCCAGATTCTGCACCCACAGCTTCAAACCCTGAACTTGGCAGCCTGGCTAATTACCTGATCTCACCATCCCCATTCCTCAGTAAGCAAGTGATGGATGTCATTCTGGAGGCAAGGAGGCCTATTACTAGAAAATCCTATGCTGAAAAATGGAAAAGATTGTGTTCCTGGAGCCAAACTCATGGGAGGGGCACAGCAGCACCCACTTTACCTCAGACTCTTCAATACTTAACTGAGATGCTTCAAAGGGGCCTTTCATTTTCCTCCATCATAATTCATGCCTCAGCTATTTCATCTCATTACAATACAGAACCACCCCTCTTCTCTCATACACTGCTGAAGCAATTCCTCAGAGGGGCCAAAAACTTAAGACCACCCAGGACAGCCCATACTCCAGCCTGGGACCTTAACTTTGTATTGGGAAAGCTCACTCTACCTTTCTTCTACCCAGCTGCAAGTGCAGAGTTGAAATTCACTTTTTGGAAAACAGCTTTCCTTCTAGCCATTACTTCAGCAAGAAGGGTGTCTGAATTACAGGCCCTCATGGCTGTGGAGATTTTCATAATTTTTCATGCGGACAGGGTGTCCCTTGGGACCAATCCCTCCTTCATGCCCAAGGTGGTATCCAATGTGGCCCTTAATCAGTCCATTCATTTGCCAGCTTTCTTTTCTAATCCACAGAACAAAGGGGAACGAATACTGCACCCCTGGGACGTGCACAGACAACTGAGATTTTTATTGGACAGGACTAAACCGCTCAGGAAATCTGAACAGCTGCTGAGCAATACCACTTGGCAGTTTTTTCTAAATCCAGAGCTGGCTTTGCCACTGCATTCTTGCAGGGCCTTATAGCTGGTCCTAATGCTATCTAATTGCCTCCTCCCATCCTTAGCTTTGGGAATCTACCCAGATGTATTGACTGCAACAGTGAACCACGAAGAACGTAGTACAGTTGTGGACTCTTAACATAAATGTAGATGTTCGGGTGTATTCACTGTTGCAGTCCTGGTTACCCTCCCTCCAGCCCCCTGACTTCTATTGTCTATACCTCTATTCTTGTTTACTATGCTTAAAGTTTTCTGGTGTATTTGCTTTTTGTTTGAGGTGTAACCTTGTATATAATTGCTTCCCATTATGGGGGCACCTGACATCTGGGGCAAGAAAAACTGATACAATGGCGTCTGCTGCATGCTTTATACCCCTGACTACCTGACGTCATGGAAGATGAGACAGCAACCGATGCAGGACCCAAGACTTTGTTAATCAGGCCAACTGAGGGCTACTGCAAGCAGATAACCCAAATGTGATGACTGCAACAGTGAATACACTCGAATATCTACATTTATGGTAAGTGTACACAACTGATACTGTACTGTCCCTCCTTTCAAAATATTGTCAAACATGACTTCCAAGATGGCTGCACACTGAGTAACAGCTTAATTTCAACTCTCCCAATGTGAAAACAAACTCAGAAGATAGAGCCAATAAACTCGTATTTAGGGGTAAATTTCAGTAACAGACTAGTAAGTGCACTGCCTGGATACCAGCAAAAAAGAAGTTCAGAGAACCTGAAAAAATCAGTCTGAAAGGTTGAGGAAAAAACACTGACTGGAAAGAATTCTGCAGCTGTTCAGCAAAAAGCAGTGCAAGCTCCAGCTTTGGTGCAAGACATGACTTCCAGAGGAAAAACAAGTTATATGAACTAAGAGCTAATTAAAATAAAACACTGAAGGATTTTATCAACTCAAATAACAAAAGGCTGGAAAAAATGGAGAAAGCTTTAAAAAGATATTCAGACGAGGGAATAAAACTGCAAAAAATCCAGAGGTCAAAACAAAGAAAAGGCTGGCTGAATATGAGACTGCTCAAGAAGAAATATTTCAAACAATAATAGAATTAGAGGATAGAGCACATAGAGAAAACCTGAGATTTTCTGCTGTTCCAGAGAAGCTGGAAGGAAGACTCTCCATTTTATGAAAGTACAAATAAGCAAATGGACTGGTATTCCACAGCAGGAGTTGTTAATTGAAACTGCACATTGTATGCTCCAAACTTGGCCATGTAATACTAAAAATGCAATCCTACCAGCATGAGCTGATTCTGACAAAACTGTGGCAGAAAGACAAAGTACAAAAAGTGGGAGACTGATTGTGGAAAATGATTACTCACTGTACACCAGGCAGAAATGGAGTATATTAATTCCACTAATCAGGAAATGTTGAGAAGCAAGCATGAGATTCAAGCCGCTGTTCCCAGCTATTTTCAGAATATTTTTTCCTGGAGGGGCAAAATCATTTTTTGATGCAGAGCACGCGAAGGAGGCTGTACAAATGTTTATCCAGCAAAAATGAAATGGAAGGAGATTCTGCTTCTTCTGGTAATAAAAGATTACAGAGGGACTGTGCCAGTGAATCCTTTTCCAATGTTTAAATGGAAAATGCTTGAGACAGAAAGCACGAGTTGACTAGGAGAACTGGGAGTACATTGGAAATAAAGCAGAAACTGGATTTGGGAGATTGAGATCAACAGTATTAAAACTAGCAGATCAGAAATTGACTAATAAATGTGGGATTACAAAGCATTAATTATTATTGTGAAACATGACAGAACAAGAAAACCTGGAAATATTGAACTTTTTTGATTTTGTTAAACTTGTAGGGTACTCTAAAGCATATGCCCTAATTCATGCCATTAATGTTTGGAAAAACATTTAGGAGGAGGGAGGAGGAGGAAGGAGAGCATTAACTGTAAATAAAACAACATTTTTTTAAGGTTTTTATAATGCACGATACAATCTGCATGCTATAAAGTAAAGTTTTCTCAATTATTTTTGAGTGTAATGGGGATACTAAAGTAAAAAGGTGCCCGTTTTTTTCCTCCTTTATTTTCCAATGTTCAGTTTTAAGAAATGTAGGCACTGTACCATGTAACAAAAAAAAATGTGGTCAAAAGAGCAGAATACAAGAAAAATGTATGTACTTTTTTCACTATTGAATAGGGGAATGACTGGATTAAAGCCCTTGGCCTGTTCTAGTAACAAATTTTAAGAGAAGGCAGATAAAAAATGTTGTGTAGCAAATGAGTGCTTGTAGAAGCATCTTTGTATTTGGTTCTCATGTCTCTGTGGAGACATTCTCTGATAAAAGAGCAATAAAAACAGACTACGTATGTGATGGTCCCTACTCTGGGCCAGTAATCAAGGAGCCTCAATCCTCACCACTAACACTGGTGAGGGAAGACCACTAGAAACAAAAATGGATACACACAGTATTTTCAGATGCAGCTGTCTGCACCAAGCACAAGTTCCCTTAAGAGCGCACTCCAGACTTGGGGCTGGACTCTCTCTCTCTCTCTAAGCTCCAAACAAGACCCCCCACTGACCACTTTAGAGCACCGTGTCCCTCTTCCACGTAGCTGACACACACTTGGATATTTGATGCACACACACACACACACACACACACACACACACACACACACACACCTGGTAAAGGCTGGCACAGAATAACCAGTTGTGCCCCCTCGGCCCAGACTATAAGGTAATTAAGCTGCCACCAGTCAGCTACTCTAAGGCTCGCTCGCTCTCTCTCTCTATATATATATATATATATATATATATATATATATATATAAAATAAAGTAAAAGTCATGAGAATACTGCATATCTAGTTACAATAAACACCAGAGTTTCAGTCACAGGAGATATAAAAAAATAACACAGTTGGATATATTTACACAGATACAGAAAAACAATACTTAAATAATCTCACTATATTTTCCTGACTGACTAAAAATTACTGTTCCCTAGTTAAGTTACTACAGCAAGGCAAGATGAGGTGTGGTTGTGTGAGAAATTGTGGGAGATCTTTCCTGTCAGGTTACATTAAATAAAGTGCTGCTGCAAGAGTTCTGTTATATCTCTCATTAATGTCTAAAAAATAATTTCAGTGCTAGTTAGAGAATGACATTGCATCTGGTCACCTGACTGTGGTACAATACACCCAGAGCTTTGCTAAGATCTGTTGCAGTATCTGAAAGCTATAAAACAATTTCAGAAACTTCCACCTGTAAAGGGTAGCAATTATATCTGATGTCATCCTCGTCACCATTCATCATGTATAGGTCTAGGATCTGACATCGGATCTGAGTTGGCACACTTAGACAACAGCTTAGCTCAAGCTCCTCCCCTCCCATAGTGCTCTGCTGCCCTCTAACCCCTCAGATCTCATTTGTCTCATTTACATGTTAGACGCAGATTGCTCAGCTCCTCTGGTTATTCAGTCTTTTTGTAAATGGGTGTGTTCCTTCTGGGATTTTTCCTTGTTTTTCCATATTACCTTACATCTCAGTTCTTCAAGCTTCTCTGTAGTTTTTTTGTTTAGTTACTAACGTTTTGCACCACTCACATTGGTTTGTTTGGTTTTGGTGCCTTTTTCCCAGTTTACTTGGTGTAGTAGTAATTCCTTACTGGGAGTAGTTGCTCTTATTAGTTGTGGTTTCTTTTGACTTCTTTTGATTATTTGAGTTCAGTTAGTGTGTTTTTTGAGTTAGGACAGACTTCATTGTTTTGACCTTTGGCCTGTTTGTGGTACTTTCCTTTGGTTTTTCCTCTGGTATTGGTTGCCTTGGCTTTTTTCCATGTTGGAGAAACCTTTAGGTTTCAAGAGGTGCTCCTCGTGCGGTCGGAAGATGCTGGTCTCTGAATCGCATGAAGAGTTCCTCTACTTTCTCAGTGCCAGCCATCTGGAGGTTGAATGCAGCATTTGTGCCACATTCAACCCCAGAGCCCTGGTCAACTGCTGGAATAAGTGGTTACTAAAAGGCTTGGTTAAAGGGGGGGGGGGCCCTGGTCAAAGAATCCTTGACCAAGTTGGGCCCCTCTGGCCATAAAAGAAGGGTTTCCCCTTCTTCTTCCTCAGGGGAGGCTCCTTCTAAGCAAGGCAGGCTGCTGGATCCCAGGTCCCCAGATCTGACTCCAGCTTTAGCGGTGTCTGATCCAAGAACCTCAGATCCGAGGGCTTCCAAAGAGTCTATGCCCAGATCCAAGGCCTCCAGTTCCAGGTCTTCGGATCCAAAGGCTCCGCTTTCGACTCCCGGATCCAAGGCTTCTGGTTCAAAGCCTTTGGATCTGAGCCAGACCGCTCTTGTCATGGATCCGACCCTGTCGGGATCCTGTTGTAGAGGAATTTCCTTATGTCCCTTTGGGAGGGGATCATTTGTTTACCCCTCCATGCAGGGCCCATTCTCCAGATCATCAAAGATCCTCGGGGTCCTGACATGGGTCTCCAGCTAGGTCCTCCATTTTCTCCTGATCCTTCAAGAGCATCCTGCCTTCAGACATTGACAGGATGATGCGGTCCTTTTTGAAGGCTCAAATTGAGTTGGGGCTTCTGGCTTCCCCGGCCCACAGGCTTAGGGAGCCTTCTACCCCTCCCCACCTACCTTCTTGTCCGACCTTGCACGGATTGGACTTGGGAACTGGTGCGCTGCATGGAGGCAATGGGGGTTTCTGGGTCTCCCTTTGTCCGAACCCCATCAGGGTCTATGGCCAGTTCTGTTCCCATTCCCCAGGACAGGCAGAGCCACTAGTCTGGATGGTCACCCTGGAGTTAGTGGAGTCTGGTTTAGGTCCAGATTTCTCAGACCTTTCTTTGCCTCTCTGATGTTCTTCATCTCACATTGCTGCAGTCCTTACATATGGGTAGTCCGCTGTCCTCGGTCGGCCCGAATACCAAAGTATTAGGCTGACGTCGGTCATGGGCGCTCAGATCTGACATCAGAGCGTCAGGGTATAAAAGCGCATGACCGACGTCATATCCTCAGTCTTTTTTGCCGCATGGTCCGATGCAGAAGCAGCGTTGCAAGTGCCGTTCGGCGTTCTGAAATTTTCGTATTTTGAGTTTCAGAGTTGGGCTAAGTACCCCGTTGGGGAATATTTTTGTTTTTTCTTGCCTCAGTTATTTCCGGATGTCAGAAAAAGTGAATAATTGTATTTCTTGTGGGAAACAGATACCGCATAGGGATTATCACTCTCTTTGCATTCCTTGTTTGGGACCGGACCACGACGTAGTCGGGTGTCGGTTTTGTGCTAGGTTTAATAAGCGCACTATAAAAAGAAGGTTAGATTGTGCTAGGTTAGTCTTTGGTAAGCGGTGTAATTATAATATGCCGTCGGATCCTCCGACGCCCGCTTCCACGAAGAAGCGCAAAGACAAATCCTTGAAACCTAGACAGGTTGATTCGTCCGTTTCAGACGCCGGTCCTGCAGAAACTACAGTGGAGCAGGTGGATCCGGCTGAAGTTTCTGTTGAGTCTCAGGGGGAAACTTTGATTTTGCAGGATGTGGCCTCACAGGAGTCAGGTCAAGCTGAAGGGGCCTCTCTGGTTACTGTTCTCCCTTCTATGCCTAAGGTGGTTAGGCCTTCTGCTACTATTTCTAAGGCTTCCTCTAAGGGCAGGTCTGTTTTGCCTTCCTCTGGTGTCCCTCCAGGTACTTCAGGGTCTGTGCCTAAAAAGCACATGCTTAAAATGGCAGAAGATTTGATTACTTTAATTAGAGGTTCTATGCCCCCTCCTGATAAGAGGCCCAGGGTGGAGCCAGAGTTGGAAAGTTTGGATCAGGCCTCAGATGACTCAGACTCTTCTGCTGAAGATATTCAAGATTTTCCCCCTTATTCGGATTCTGATGCAGAGGATTCCACTCCTTCTGCTTCTCTTCCAGAGGATTTTTCATTTTCAGAAACTCTGCATTCCATGGGGGAGCATTTTAAGTGGGAAGGACAGGATTTCTCTGATTCACGGAAGAGGCTTAGGGAATTCTTGTTTTTACCACAGCATAGACCCTTGGCTATACCTCCTGTTTTGGATGTTGTTCAAGATGTTTTCTCGAGGGCTTCCCTTAATCCAGATTCTTTGCCTCCTGCCAGTTAAACCGGACAGGTATTACAGGGTGCCTGAGGCTCATAAATATCTGTATAAGAGTCCTAGGGCGGACCCAGAAACTATTAGTCAGGGGCCTAAGGGTGTCAGAGCTTCTGTTGTAAAGAATCCGGTTCCTCTAGATAAGGAAGCTAGAGCTTTGGATAGATGGGGTAAGAAGGTGTATACCTCTTCTACTTTAGCAATGAGGGCTTTAAATTGCCAGTTTCATATGTTGAAATATCAGAATTTCCTCCTTTCTCAGCTAAAATCTAAAGTGGATGCTTTGGCAGAGGGCATAGAGTGTAAAGAATTGCAGGATTTAGTACATGTCTCTGAACAGGTGGGTAAGCATTCTTTGCAGTGTGGTTTTGATGCTGTACAGGCCTCTTCTAGGGTGGCTGCCACTGGTTCAGTTCTTCGTAGGCACGCCTGGCTTAAGGATCAGAATTTGTCCGAGCATGTTAAAACTAGAATTCTGGATGCCCCTTTACAGTCTGAAGTTTTGTTTGGTCCCCCTGTGGAGTCGGTTTTGAAGAAAATGGAAGACAAGGCTAAGTCCATGCAGACTGTTAAAGAATTTTTGCAGGTGCAACCTCCAAAGTTTAGTAGAAATTGGCCTACTAAGGGGTGGACCTACCCTTCTTCTGATTCTCAGTCTAGGGGTAGATCTAGACGTGGCAGGGGCAGAGCTCACAGTACATTCAGGCCTAGAACTTGGAGTTCACCTGCACAATCTGCAGGTGAGGGCCGGGGCCAGTCCTTTCGTAAACAGGCCCAATGACCTGCATTTTCAGCTGCCAGATTCTTCTTCCCTGGCAGCTCCTTTGGGAGGAAAGTTAGCAATCTTCAAGCAAAACTGGCTTTTAGTCACCCAGGACAAATGGGTATTGGACATTATAAACCGAGGCTACAAGTTCTATTTCCATACATTGCCTCCTTTCAAAGGCATGCCAGACGTTCCTCCTTGGCAAAGGATAGAGGCTCACAAGCAGATTTCTTTACTTCTTCAAATAGGAGCTATACAGCCAGTTCCTCTGTCAGAAGTGGGACTAGGATTTTATTCTCGCCTGTTTCTAGTACCAAAGAAAGGGAACACGTGGAGACCAATTTTGGATTTATCTATCCTCAACACTTATCTGGACATTCCGAAGTTCAAAATGCTGATGTTACAACAGCTTTTACCTCTGTTGGGAAAAGATCACTGGATGGTAACTCTGGATCTCAAAGAGGCTTATCTTCATGTTCCTATCAGGCCCAGTTGCAGGAGGTACCTGCGTTTTGGGCTGGAAATTTACATTATCAGTTCTCTGCATTGCCCTTTGGCTTATCTACTGCGCCCAGAGTGTTCACAAAGGTTCTGGCTCCAGTGATAGCCTTTTTCAGGTTAAGAGGAATACAGATTTATCCTTATTTGGACGATTGCCTGATTATCGCACAACACAAAGACGAACTTCTGCATCATCTACAGTATGTGATGGTAGTGTTAAGATGCCTAGGGTATTCTGTGAACAAAACAAAGTCCAGTCTAGTACCCTCTCAGGACATGTGCTTTCTGGGTGTGAGACTGAATACAGCTTCCCAGATGGCCTTTTTGACTCAGGACAAACAAAGAAGCCTTTCTCTTTATTTCCATCAAATGTCTCTACAGTCCAGGCTGACTGCAAGGACAGTCCTTCAAGCCTTGGGGTTCATGGCATCTTGTATTCTGGTGCTTCCCAATGCCAAACTGCATATGAGGAAGCTTCAATGGTATCTCAAAAATGTATGGACACAACACTGCCAAGATCTAGACACTGTCATTCAGATAATACCTTGCATTCGGAAAGAATTTTTGTGGTGGGCTCAGGAATGTCACCTAAACAAGGGACTCTCTGTGACCCAACCAGAGGCGAGTCAGATTCTAACGACAGATGCCTCGGACAAGGCTTGGGGAGCACACCTCAATGGAAAATGGGTGCAAGACACGTGGCCTGTCAGACTTCAACATTTGCATATCAACTTGAAGGAGATGTTAGCAGTCCAATTTGCATTGATGGCTTTCAAGGATTTACTTCACCCAGGACAGGTGTTGATTCAAACAGACAACACTACTGTCATGTGGTACATCAACAAGCAAGGGGAACCCATTCGAACCCTCTTTGCAGGCAAGCGATGATTTTGTGGGAGACTGCTCTCAGTTTACACCTCAATCTTCAGGCAAGGTTTCTACCAGGAGCACAGAACTCCTTAGCAGATGTGTTGAGTAGACAAATTGTGGATCCTCACGAGTGGAAACTGGATCCTTATGTGTTTCAAAAGTTGACAGTGTTATGGGGGACTCCAGACATAGATCTGTTCGCTTCTCCACTAAATTACCAGTTGCCAAAGTTTTGCACAAAAATGTTTCATCCCACAGCTTGGAAGGTGGATGCTGTATCATTCAGTTGGAGCAATCTTCATGTCTATGCCTTTCCACCTCTGCCTCTCATTCCCAAGGTACTCCTGAAGGCCAGAATAGACAAGCCATCCATGATTCTGATAGCGCCGGATTGGCCTCGACAGCACTGGTACCCACTACTGAGGAGTTTGGTACGGGAGCCTCCATGGCCTCTGTCTTTGATTCTGCATCTTTTGTCTCAGGAGGGCGATCACTTCCTCAATGTCAAGATTCAGTCTCTGCATCTCACAGCCTGGCATATTCTGCTTTAGACCCTGGAGGGTCTCAGCTTCCACAACAAGTTTTGAATGTTATTTTGGAGGCCAGAAGGCCTAGTACAAGGAAAGTTTACACTGATAAATGGAGGAGATTTTTTCTTTGGAGCAAAGCGAAGGACTTTGATGTTTCCAAGCCTGATTTAAGTGTTTCTCTTCAATATCTTACTGAGTTATTGGACAAGGGTTTGTCTTTCTCCTCGATAAAGGTTCATGCTGCAGCCATTTCTGCTCACTATGACTGTGACCCTCCTTTATTTTCCCATCCTTTGTTTAAGCAATTTCTTAGAGGGGCAAAGAACATAAGACCCCACGTAGAGCTCCTACTCCTGCTTGGGATCTCAATTTTGTGTTGGAAAAGCTTACTCTACAACCTTTTGAGCCTGCAGCTACTGCCGAGTTAAAGTATTTATCATGGAAGACTGCTTTTTTGTTGGCCATTACCTCTGCAAGAAGGGTTTCTGAATTACAGGCCCTTATGGCAGTGGAACCTTTCCTGATTTTTCATAAGGATAGGGTATCTTTGTGTACTAATCCTTCCTTTATGCCTAAAGTGGTTTCTAGTGTGGCCTTGAACCAAACTATTCATTTGCCTACTTTTTATGCAAACCCCCAAAATAAAGGGGAGAAGATTTTGCATACTTTGGATATTCACAGGCAGTTACTTTATTATTTGAGCAGAACCAAGGGGTTCAGTCAGTCTCAGCAGTTGTTGATTTCTTTTGCTTTGGGTTCTCAGGGAAAACCTGTTTCAAACCAAACTATTTCTAAATGGATTGGGTTTTGTATTTCTTTCTGTTATTCCCATCATGGTAAGGAGATTCCGGATGGAATCAGACCTCATTCCACTAGAGCTACTGCCACTTCTACTGCCTTTCTAAGGGGGGTAGCTACAAAAGATATTTTGGAAGCAGCCACTTGGAGTTCAGTACATACTTTTTCCAAGCATTACCACCTTCCTCTTTATTCTAAGTCTAGGGCTGGATTTGCCACTGCAATATTACAGGGCATTTTAGCAGCCCCTAATGCTTTATGATTTTGCCATCCTCCCTTTACCTCTGCTTTGGGATTCTACCCATATGTAAGGACTGCAGCAATGTGAGATGAAGAACATAGTACAGTTTTGTACCTACCATAAATGTAGATGTTCGAAGATCCACATTGCTGCAGTCCAATTTACCCTCCCTCCTTCCCTCTGTAGTTTGGCATGGTTTTATGGTTTGGGTGATGGTTGTTGTTGGGCATGTTTTTGGGAGGTATCCTGTTTTTGGGCTGTGGCCTTTCTTTTTAGGGCCTTCTGACATCTGGGGCAAGAAAAGACTGAGGATATGACGTCGGCCATGCGCTTTTATACCCTGACGCTCTGATGTCAGATCTGAGCGCCCATGACCGACGTCAGCCTAATACTTTGGTATTCGGGCCGACCGAGGACAGCGGACTACCCATATGTAAGGACTGCAGCAATGTGGATCTTCGAACATCTACATTTATGGTAGGTACAAAACTGTACTTTCTTCAGCACTTGTTAGCTCCAGACCGGCACTGTCTGGAGGGTTGGGGGTTCTGGTGGAGTCTGCTCCCTCGTCTGTTGTGGTGCTGTCAGTGGGGGAGGGGGGCCTTGTCCATTCCCTCCGGGTAGTGGGAAGATCCCTCTCTACCCCCGAGTAGCCTCTCCGACTCACTGTGCTTCTTCCCAGCCCCAGAATTTGTGCGGCCCCCTCATCCTGCCAACTTGTCTGGTCTAGTCTCTGGGGTAGTTCCCCCATAGGGGTCACTTCCTCTTCCATGTCTTCCCTTGAGTATCTTGTGGAGGAAAAGCCTAGAAAGAGGACATGTAAGAGGAGACTTCAGGGCTCCCCTATGGAGTCTCTCACGGAGGACATGGATGTCGATGAAGGGGATGGGTCCCCAAGTTCACCGCCCAATGACGTCTCCTTTGGAGATGTACTGGAGATCCTTAAGGCCAAGGGTGGTTGGTCTGCCCAGCCCCCATCCTCTGAGGAAACAGTGTTCCTGGAGGCTTTCGGTATGGGCCCATCTACCTCTTGGGTGTCCCCCCCCCCTTTGCTTGCCCCTTAAACCTTATCAACCTTATTGCCAGCAGGGCCTGGAAGGAACATGATACAGTGGAGCCAGTACCCAAAAGAGAGGATACATTTTTAAGCCCACCATTGGATAAAGCCTTCTGGTCCAAGGCAGTTCCTGTTGTTGTGATTGTGTGGCTGCTGCCACCAAGAAAGAGTTGGTGGAGCAGAGTTCATCTGTCCATCCTCCCAACCATGATTCAAGTGCATTGGACAGATTTGTAAAGTGGGTGTTCACATCAGCTTCTTTCAGCCTGCGAGCTTTGAACTATCTGACCCATTTTACCTATCTCCAGAGGGAGTTGATGAAGGCGCTTTCAACTCCATGCCCATGGAGAACTTTTAAGTCCTTCTCTCTCAAGCTGGCCACTCTTACGTCAATAGCTAATTCGTCCATGAGGTTAATATCCAGTGCTGCAGAAGGTTCCTCACGGGCAGCAGGTACAGGCATTGCCATCAGGTGTCATGCCTGGCTATGTTTATGCGGGTTTACAGAGGCCTTTAAACATTGCTCACCAACGCTCCCTTCAATGGTTCCAGTCTCTTCGGACCCAACATTAAGAAAACTTTGACCCGCAGTGAGCAAGAGGGGAAGACTGTCTAGCTGTAGAGATCAAATTTTCTACTCCCCAAAGGTCCTTTTCTAAGATCCAAAAGGGGAACAGGAAAATGTGGTTCTGCAAGTTGCAGTCTTCCTTTCAGGAAGCTAAAGAGGATTTCTCCTTCAGGGGATGGGAGAGAGGTTTCAATGGTCAACACCACCCTAGAGGCAGAGGAGGCCCGCAATACCAGGGTTCTAGGGAGCCCTTCTGTGAGAAACCCTTCCAATGCCTCTGTGGCTTTGCACAAGTGTTCTTCCGTGGAGGCAGTCTGAGATTGGTTGGCCTTGCATCCTTTAGCCTGGGCAGACATCACAAATTATCAGTAGGTGCTAAGATAAATATCCAGTGGCTACTACATTCCCTTTTCAGAAACCCCACCAAGAAGCAGAACTCTCCCAGATGTGCCACCCACTCAGAGAGCATTAGCCTGCCCTAGAGTTCACCAACCTCATCCAAAAAAGAACCATCCCAAAGGTCCCCACAGGACAGAGAGTATCCTGAACTCACTCCTGCTTCTTTTTGGTACCTAAGAAAATGGGGACCGGTGTCCCATTCTGGACCTCAGTCACTTAAACCTGTCTGTCAGAAGTCTAAGTTTTGGATGGTCACTGTTCAGTCCATTATACCCCTTCTGCACAAGAATGACTGGATGTGCACTGTGGATCTTCAGGATGCGTGCTATCATATCAAAATAGGTGGTCCAGGAGATTCCTCCACTTTCACTTAGGAGCCGATCGCTTCCAATTCAGAGCCCTGTCCTTTGGACTCACCACAGCCCCCTGGTGTTCACCAAATGCATGGCTGTGGTGGCAGCTCATCGCAGGCTGCAGGGATTCCAGGGGTTTCCCTACCTTGACAACGATATTTTACATGAAAACATTCTACAGTATGAAAAAAGATTGCAGAACATTAAAAGTAAGAAATTGCAGCGTGACATGAATGATTTTCAAACAGGGGTGGTCTTTGCTTGGTTCAAACCATCTAACATGAACAGGAACCAGCAAACCAATCAATTCGAATATGATGATGGACATATACACCAACCAACTGAGAGAGAAGATGTACATGCAGGAAATGAATCACCTGAGAGACAAACACTTACACAAACTGATATGATGGAGCGGCAAGCAAATAAAACACCACCAGGGAATCTGCAGTACGAAAAAATCCTAAGGGTATAGTTAATAATAATTCCAAGAAGGGCCCTCCACCTCCTTTGTCAATGCAATTGAGGGAGACAAATGGAACTACCATCGAGCCATTCGTACTGAACACATATCTCCCAATAAAGAACAGATCAAGGAGCAGAGGCCGGAAAGCTACTGTACGATACAACCAGATAACCGAAACAGGACAAACAGGGATGAATACCCACAGCAGGAATCAAAGGGGCTGGTAGTGAACCTTTTGTCTTTTGAATTAACAGGTGCGCATTTATCAGTTTTGAATAGAGGCTTATCGTTTATACCGGCGCAGAAAACTGAGATGGTTGAATTAATAAAAGAATTAAAATTATTTGGTAGGACATGGACTCTTAAAACAATATTTAAAAATACAGATGATGTGCATTTTAATTGTTATAAGAAACCTAGCAGCTTTATACCTAAACCACATCCTATGGTAGAGTCTTTTATATCTGTTTGTGAAAAAGAGATACAGGATGTTTTTGAGCATGACAGACCTAAACAATTTTATAACTTAAATAATGATGAAATGACTGCACTAAATGAATTACGCAACTTGAAATCTATTGTGATCAGACCGGCAGACAAAGGTGGAGGCATTATCGTCATGGATAAAAGCTTTTATATAGAGCAAATGATGAATTTACTACCAGATGATGAAACATATGTACAGATTAGTAATACCGTTTTAACAGGAATACTAGATAGGATTGAATTTTACCTTTTTGATATGTTAATGACAAATATGTTTTCAGAGGAACTTTTTAAATATTTTAGAATGGAACATCCTATTATTCCTATTATATATGGATTGCCAAAAATTCATAAAAATTTAACATGCACCCCTATGAGACCCATAGTCTCTAGTAAAGGTTGGGCCATGGAACCATTGTCAATTTTTATAGAGAAGAACTTGCACCCTGTCTTGGATACCTGTGACCCAATTTTGAAAGACACTAAGACCTTTTTACAGAAGTTGTATACACAAATAAAGGGGTTGCATCAGAACTTTCGTTTAGTTACACTTGATATAAATTCCCTTTTTACAGTCATTCCTTACCAATGGGGAATTGAAAGGATCAGAGAACTACTTATAAGTAAGCAATCTTTCCCCAATGACAAGGTTGGAATGATATGTGGATTACTAGAGATAGTCCTGGAAAATAATGTTTTTAATTTTTGTGACCACTATTATTTACAAAAGATAGGCATAGCTATGGGTACTGCTTGTGCCAATAGCTAGGCCAATGTAGCTTTGGTACAATGGGAAAACAGATGCTTACTGCAAGAACATGAGTGTAGCAAACATGTACTATGGTATACACGATTTGTGGACAACCTTTTCATTTTATGGGGGAAGTCAGAAACTGAATTAAAAGACTTCATAGATTATTTGCATACAACAACAAACTTTATGAAATTTACTCACAAATATTCTTATGATAAAATTTAATTCTTGGATGTTATGGTTGAAAAATCTGGATTAAGAGACATGAAAACTAGTTTATATAGGAAACCGACAAGGAAAAATTGCCTACTGCATAAAAGTAGTATGCATCCCAGACATGTTAGTCGAAATGTCCTGAAAGGACAGATGTTTAGGAATATGAGAATATACAACAGTGACAGTGAACTTAAGCAAGCAACAGAAATATTGAAGGATGAGTTTATTAGCAGAGGCTATTCCAACTCCGAAATAGATGCATGCGTCAGTGAAACACTGGCAGCAAGAGGAACGAAAGGCCGTCCTTATTTCTCAGAGGGAATAGAAAATCAAGAGACAAAGGATAGACAACACAATGATACAAGACTTAATTTTCCTATTACTTATGCCAGTGATATAAATGTGTTTTGTAATGTTTTTAAAAAGAATTGAAATATTCTAACTGCATCCAAGGATTTAGAAACAGTAATAGACTCTGCACCACACTTTTCTTTCATTAATAAAAAGTCAGCTATGCTATAAATCGCATAATACTATACATGAAGTTACATCACAGAGGAAAGGTACTTACCCCTGTAGAAAATGTATAGCATGCAGTTATATTTTTTTCCTGCACTACCTTTTTTCATCCAGTGAGTAAATTTAAAATAGAAGTAAATATATATGCAGACTGTAGAACTGCTGACATAGTATATTTCAGTTTTTGTCAAATATGCAAAGCATACTTTATAGGTAAAACGAATAGGATGCTAAAAGAATGTATTCTAGAACATATGCGAGACATTGTGACAGGTAAAGAAACTAATGCTCTAGCCAAACATATTCAAAAAGAAGGGAAAGATCATAATTTTAAATTCTTTGTGCTTGAGGTAGTTAAGAAAGGCCTTAGAGGAGGTGATATAAAAATAAAACTGAAGAACTAGAACAGAAGTAGATTATAAAATAAAATTAAATGCAGATAAACATCCAGGAATAAATGATGCAGTATCACTTAAACCCTTCCTTAAAGCATGACATTTGAAGCACTAAATGTTTATTTATGTTTTTAATATGACATTTAATTATATCCATGCCTTATTATATAATATGTTGCCTTTGCTTTATGTCTATATTTATAATGAATTCAAGTATATTAAATGAAATTAAGAATTTTGTCTGCCAAATGGTTGTGATCTAGCTTAGTTAGGCCTATATTATAATAATATGCACATATATATATATATATATATATATATATATATATATATATATATATACACATGCATTTTCATAGGTAATGTTTTGCTAATATTTTTTATTAACATTTTATGTTTCTATTGTATCATATATACTGAGCTGTTTTTTATAAGTATTTTGTTTAGATATAAGCTAATACAAAAAAATGGCAAAGTAAGAAGTTTTGGATTTTTAAAAAGTTTTTATTGAAAGGGAACCACTGCCATGTTTTAGTTAGGTAATTGTGATTAACTGCAATGTGTTAATGACTGAAGGTTTAAAATGCTTGGTTAGATAAGATGACATTGTAATACAGTCTGAAGAAGCGATCTGGGTAGATCGTGAAAGCGCTTACTCTCTTTTTGTATAAATAAAAGGTAAATCTGTCGCAGAACTCTGCAACTTCTTTATTTTACAAATCTTCCTTGACCCTGTCTCAACAACTGGAACTTTTAAGCACTCAGCTGGATACTACCTCGGAGATTGCAGCACTTCCTCTCCGATGCATGCTTCTTATCTGGTCTCACATTCAGGCTCTTCTGGAGCAAACTCATTCTCCAGTATCACTCATTCTCAGGGCTTTGGGTTCCATGGCAGCTGCCATTTATCTGGTCCCACTGGCCAGATACTACATGAGTGCTACAGTGGACCCTAGCAGTCCAGTGTTCTGCCCTTTCTCATCCCTTTTCAGTCTCCATTTGTCTCGCTCCAGTTTATCAGAAACGCCTATCGTGGTGGATGCATTCCCCAGACCTCTTAGCGGGCAGGCCGTTTTCTCCACCCGTTCTGATGGCCATGGTGACCACAGACGCTTCCCTCCTAGGGTAGGTGGGCACTTTCTTTCCAAGGGACGTGGTCCCATTCAGAGACCAAGTGGCACATAAATGTTCTGGAGATGAGAGTAGTCCTGTTGTTGCAAGCATTTCAGTATTGCCTTCTGGAGAAGATAGCAGTTCACACAGACAAGCATGACTGTTGTATGGTACATAAACAAGCAGGGAGGCACATGTTCTTATCTGCTTTGTTGTTAGGCCATGAAGGTTTGGGAATGAGTGATGTCCTTGGGATGCTTTTTCTTTCCAACCCACATTCCTGGAGCTTCCAGTGTGCTGGTGGACAAGCTGAGCAGGGCTATTCTGACCCCTCACGAGTGGTCCCTGACTCCTTCAGTGGCGAAGCAGATCTTCTATTGGTGGGGCCAACCGAGCTGCGATCAGTTACTTCACCTTGATCCCTCCAGAGGGGGAGTCCCCCCAGGGACGCTCTGACACACGATTGGCCTTCGGGTCTCCTTTATGCTTTTCCACCATTACCCTTAATTCCATGAGTTCTTCAGAAAGCAAGACGCTTCCAAACGCAGTTGATCCTCATTGCCCCCTTCTGGCCTCAGCAGGTGTGGTTCCCTCTCCAATAGTCTCATCTGAAGCACCTGCCTTGGGTGCTCGATCCAGTGCCGGATCTGATCTCCCATCCATCGCTCTGTCTGCTCCTGAATCTGTAGACCCTCTGTCTGATAGCTTGGTTTGTCCACTTCCTGATTATTGCCAAGTCCAGGCTTGTGTCCCCTGTGAGCTACATTATCCTTGTTTCTCAGAAGTCTTCCACCAAGAAAGTTTACAGAAGTAAGTCTAAGAGATTCTCCATCTGGGCCAGTGGTTGGAATCTTTATCTATTTTCAGCTCCTATTCCTGACATTAGGGCACTAGTTTCTCTGCCATCAAAGTCCAGTTGGCAGCAGTTTCTACTTTTCATCTCCATAACAACCCTACCTTTTTTTCTTGGCTCTGCAAAGCCTTCTTGAAAGGTGTGTTTTGTTGCGCCCTCCAGTCAAGGACCCTTCTCCACCATGGGATCTTAATCTGGTGTTGCAATATCTAACTAAACCCCCTTTTCAGCCCACTACATCCCGCGACTTTAGGTTTCTTTCTTGGAAGATTGCCTTTTTAGTGGCTATAACCTCATCAAAGAGAGTATCAGAATTGCAGGCTCTTACCATTGAACCTCCTTACTTAATATTTAATAAAAGATAGTGCCTTTGAAACCCAGCCCCTCTTTTATGCCCAAAGTGGCCTCTGAAACGAATCTCAATCAATCAATCCAACTTCCAGTGTTCTTTCATAATTATGATAGTAAAGGAGAATATGTTTTATATACATTAGATATGCATCTTCAGCTTCATTTCTATTTGCATCGAACTAGGCCCTTTCGGCTCTCAGACCAATTGTTTGTAGCCAGGATAGGCCAAGCTGTGTCAAACATTTGTCTCCCATTGGATTTCTCAGTACATTTCTTACATTTACTCCTCATGTGTTTCTCCTTTGCCTGGACCAGTTAGGCCTTCAGCTGCCTTTGTAGCCCATCAGTTTTTGGATAACATTTGTGCAATGGCAACTTTGTCCTCTCTTCATACCTTCACCTCTCATTACAAACTTGACTTAGCTTCTACAGGAAAGGCTTCCTTTGGCTCCACTGTTCTTCAGCATTTCCTTCCTTGAGGCCACCCAAGAATTTTGGGTAGCTGGGGACTCTGACTCATATATATGATGAATGGTGACTAGGATTAATTGTTATTTGCTCACCATAATCTGTGTTATCCGTAGTCACCATTCATCATGGTCCCACCCTCCAGCCTACTTCCTGAGGGATTGGCAGGATTTGGCAGACCTTTTAAGGTGGCAGGTTTCTTCTGTTTGTCTTCTTTCTCCAGGGCAAACTCGATCTGAGAAGTTAGAGGGCAGCAGAGCATTATGGGAGGAGAGGAGCTTGACCTAAGCTGTTGCCCAAGTGTGCTGGCTCGGATCTGATGTCTGATCCTAGACCCATATGTGATGAATGGTGACTACGGATAGCACAGATACCAAGTTATGGTGTGTACATAACTATTATTCACCCCTAAGGACAGTACAGTAAGATTCCTAGCCTTGATTTTCCCAGACATTTTTGTTTCTGGCTGCAGTCAGACCTGTAAGATAAAATCTTTATGGCCTAAATCAACCCATTTAATTTTCAACCCATTTTTCAAAATTAGCTGGACTGAAATTAAT
This sequence comes from Protopterus annectens, assembly GCF_019279795.1. Classification (NCBI taxonomy): domain Eukaryota; kingdom Metazoa; phylum Chordata; order Ceratodontiformes; family Protopteridae; genus Protopterus; species Protopterus annectens. The sequence goes on along the minus strand of NC_056750.1, from coordinate 417,749,908 downwards.
GTCTTCCTTTCCGTAATTCTCTTTTAAAACATATACATTTAATCAGTTATAATAATACTGTCTGACTTACATGTATAGCTCTCTTCTGTCCAGCATGACCCACTGGTGATGCATTTTTAAGACAAATAACTTTACAAATACATTTTTAACACAAGCATCTGTACAAATCAGTGTGATAGTCAAATGACACAAAATTCTTTAGAAAACTCCAGCTAGCTGTGCTAGCATATGTTATACATGCACTACCGTACTCTCCCTGACGCAGATGGCACTACCTCATATCATCAGACCTTATTGCTTTCAGTTGCTATGAGATAATGTTTTCTGAAAGGATTGAAGTGTTTCCCCAGTCTGAGAGACTATTAAAGGTAAGACAAAACCAAACAGCACTTAGTAGAACCACAGGCTGTACCATGCGTCTTAACCAAAAAGGAAGGTTATGCATGCTAACCCAAGTCTGTGAGTGTGGCTGTCATTCTGGGACAGTTGTTCCTATTAGGAGGGTGGAATTTCAGTATTTGAAGATGTACATAGTGTGTGTTAGTATTAAGTTAATAGGTTTTAGGGGTACATTGGGGGTGTATTTGTGTGTGTGTGTGTTTTTGTTTGAAGGCCTTCAGTAAAACAAAATGTTTTGTAAGATGTGACATAGGCTCAAATGGATAGTACAAGAAACTGTATTAAATGATCAACCTACCAAATGTTAGTCTATGCACTTAACACAAATGATGGAACTAGACACTTAACAAAGCTGTTACACACAAAAGGTGGGAATAATAACTTTTTAATATAATGATGCGTTTTGTATTATCTTTTAAATGTAAATGGTCTCAAAGATAATATACAAAACAGAAAGAGTAGTGAACTGTATTAAAATGTAGAGTGCAAATAGTTATGCTACAGGGGACACATTTGGAAAGAACTGAACATGTGAATGTGATAGGTTTTCAGGACAGTTATTCATCAGAATACCTGGGGCAAAGGAAAAGAGGAGTACTTTTAATTGCAAGAGGAGTTCCAGTAGTGATCAAAGAGGATAAAGATAATGGTAGGTTTGTAAGGAGCTACTGGCAAGGGAGGAGGATTATACTGACATGTATTTCTATTCCACTTAAAAAGTGCAATAATGAAGTTTAAGAAAATTCTGGGAGAAATAATCAGCTTTCAGCAGGGAATATTACTAGTAGGTGGAGACTGGAATTTGATTTGCAGCAGTGAGGATGCATCAGGGGTCCAGAAGGGAAAATGTAACAAAGGAGGGTAGATGTTTGAAGAAATTAATGAAAATTATTTGGCATGAAAGATGTGAATTCAGTAGTAGGAGTTCTGAGTGAATTTACATAATATTCCCCCAAGATGTAAAAACTGGTCTAGGCAAGACAGAATATGTTTTTCACAGGAGCATGTGCATTTAATTGAAAGTTTTGGTATGCTTCCAATAACTATTTCAGATCACGCACCAGTAACTAAAATAAAAATGTGGGGTAATGAAATGAAAATGAGATGCTAGCGCTTTCCCACCTATCTGTTGAAAAGAGATGAATTTAAGGAATGGTATGGGTAGTGGAAATTATTCAGGAGTTATTAGAGAACGTAAATTTGTTTTCTGAAAATATAGCTAGGGAGTGAGAAAAAAAATAGTTTAATAATAGGGTGGAAATGAAAAAGAGAGGTATGGTTAAGAAGTAAGAATTATAAGAGTGACTGACAAATGTTAAAGTATTACAGAATAGTGGTAATCTCACAGAACAAGAAGAGGAGCAATTGCCGAATGTGAAGCAGAAAATAGGGGATTACCTTGAATAATATGCATGCATATAGAAATATTGCTGTTAAGAAACTGTTTTTTAATAATAACTCCAGAGCACAAAAACTTTTAGCACAATGACTCTGGCAATAGAAAGGAGAAAGGGTTGTCGCCAAACTTGGGGAGCCTATAACAAGGAAGATAACGAGATCCTGTAGAGGTACTAGAAATATTTTGAAAATTTTATGAAAGTCTGCATGAAGCAGAGAAATATGTAAGTCAAGAAAAGGTACAAATGGAAATGTTTATGGAAGAATTAAATATGCCAGGTTTAGAGTAGATGAGGCTCAATTACTAATAGAATAGGAGGAAATTAGATCAAAATGGTGATGTATAACCAGTACGCAGGAAAGTCCTCAGGAATAGATGGTATTTCTGTCGAAGTTTGGAAGCTAAAAGGAAAAAAACTGGTAAAGATCTGGAAGGTTTTGTTTAACAGTATTTTAAGAGGAGAAGCAGCAGCATCCAGGAAGAAAGATGTGGTAGGTGTAATACCTAAAGAGGATAAAGACGCATCAGATCCAGCATTTATACAGGCCATTTCAATTCTAAACCATGATTATAAAGTGTTTCTCTGTAATGACTAAAAGACTGGCAAAGATGGTGTCAAAATTGATGTATATGGATGAGTGAGGTTTTGTGGAGGGAGGCAAACATTTGACAACATTAACAGGACATTGATGATCCAGAGTGAAGTAGAATGTAAGAAAATACCACTGTTGCTGGTAGATCTTGATGGAGAGAAAGCATTTGACAGAGTAAGCTGGGAGTTTATAAGCAGGGCAGTAGAAATATATGCATTCCCTGATAAAATTATAAGGTTGATTAGGAGGATATGAGGTATCAGAGGTGAAAATTAGTAGGTGGGTTCCTCTCTCTCAGCAGAGGAACTAGGGAGGGGTGTCCTGTTTCCTCTTTGTTGTTTGCATTATATTTAGAACCATTGGCAAAAAAATAAAGGATTCGGGAATGGTAGTCAAGAAAAGCTGGCTGTATTTGCAGATATTATTTTATACCCGATAAAGCCAGAAAAGGACATTTCAGTGTTGTGGAACATTTTGAGATGGTTTCTTATCTTTGAGGATACAAAATCAATGAAGGTAAAACAAATTATGTGCCTACACACAAATTGGTTCAGCAATATCCATATTTATGGGGACATGATAAAATGAAGTAATTAGGAGTATGGATTTAAAATGATTCTGTTGTGGCAGCTAAGGATATCTGGTAAGTGACTAAAAAGATAATATAAAAGCTGAGAAAACTGGAAGCTCTCTCTTATGGATATGGATAGCAAGATACAAGCAGTTAAAATGTTTTAGTTCCTTTTAGTTTTATACACAGGTCAGACATATTTTTATCAAGTGGAGAAGTTGTGGATGGCAATTTTATTAAGAGCTGAATGGTTTTATCTGGGAGGAGAAGACAGGCAAGTGGGATAAGCTGATTCTTCCAATAGAACAGGTTGTCTGGGGTTATCCAATTTGAAGGGATATTTCAGAGCTACACAGTTAAGGCTCCTGTACACAGCACAAGCCTATAATTCAAAATGGAAAGGAAGGATGATGAAATGGGGGTAAGCACAAGAAACAAGGAGAGACTGGGATTTTGGATGCAGATCTTTAAGAATAACCATAACTATAAAGGACATTTATATTCATAAAGTAGCAGGAAGTATTCTAAGAACTAAACCAACATGGGAATGGAGAAAGGAGATTCTGCTGATAGGGATGACTTACAATTAGGGATACAGAAAATAGGCAAGAAGGGGCTGGAATTTATTGGTGAAAACTGGAAAATGAACCAAAGTACTGAGAGCAAAAAAGATAATAGAATGGGAAAAGGCCAAGAATTTGTTTGGCCTGCAGGCTAGAAAGTGCCTTCTCTATCAAGAATTGATATCAGAGTATATAGGCAAGGAGAAAGAGAAACAGGGGATTCTAAGCAAAAGACCAGCACTGGTAGAGATTTTAGTAAAATCTAGAAGTAATAAGTAGTAGACTATAAAAAATATTGCATGCTGACTGCAAGAATCAGAGAAGTTTAGAAAGGATTGGGAAAAAAGTTTGGTTAAGCAATTCACAAAGAAACAATGGGAAATATATGTATGCCTCCCAAATATGCAACAAAGTCTAGAAGATTTAGAATCTTTGCTTGGAAGTGTTTACATGGGTATTTTTCTAGTCCAAAGTAGACTCCCAAATTTTTTCCTTGGGTAGATGGCAAATGTTGGAGGTGTGATGGGGAAGAAAGAGGTAAATGAGGACATATTTTCTGGCAGTGTAAGGTGTTGTCAGACTTTAACAATTCCCTGCAGACTACTTTTTCAGAAATACTGGGTGAGGAAATAGATATGACTAAGGAAATGATTTTTTGACCTATGATACAGAGTCAGAATTGCCTAGACATAGTAAGGCCTTGTTGACTCTAATAAACCCTGATAACACTACTGTCTATGCAGAACCTTTCACAGAAACTCTGTATAAGCATGTTAATAGTTGCACAGAGGCAGCTGTACCCACCAGGAAGAAGTACAGAACTAACTCAAAAAACATGCCACCCTGGTGGAATCACAAAATGCATAGGCTGTATAACAGAAGGAAGAAAATCATGGCAAAAATTGAGGTGCAGCACCCAACAAGATAAATGCACTCAAATCAAACTAAACAAACATCTCAGAGGCCCAATAATTTAGCATCCCAGGCCAAAGACAACCACAAGGCATTCTTTAGCTATGTCCGCAACCTCAAAGGCAATACACAGTTGTGTGCAGAGTTCATTGTAAATGGAGCCACCTATACTGAGCCAGAAGATACAGCAAACCTACTAGCCAATAAATTCATCTCCAACTTTACCCCTCTCTCTCCCCTTCAACCTTCCCACAGGAAATACCATAAAATATAACACCCTCCCCCCTGTTATCACTAAGAATAAGGTCCTAATGCGCTCTCTAATGCCAAGAACACTGCATCAGTATCTCAGGATGCCTTCTAAACAGCATAAAACATGACCCATCAGGGCCTCTGGATTTGCTTTTTAACTGTTGCCTTCAAACAGGCTTCATGCATCATGAATAGAGAACAGCAACAGTCATCTCTCTGCATAAAGGTCGGCCACCTACAGACCCATAAGTCTCACTAGTCTTGTATGTAAACCATGGAAAGAATTATCATGGAAATGATCATTAGTGATATAGTAAATCTATAGACACTGGACCTAACCTAGTTTGTTTTCGTCAAGGACAGATCGTGCCTACTCAACCTGGTGGACTTCTTTGAGAAGGTTATCAAAGCAATGGATGAGGGCAAATGGTTCACACTGCCTACCTTGACCTGGCCAAGGCATTTTACACAATACCCCACTTGGGCATTATTGACAAACTCAAGAGTAGGTACAAACTTGTATGTCAATTGGTAGATAGCTAAGTGGCTCACAGACAGAACTCAAAGTTACATTTGAGGAGTCCACCTCTACAAAGAGGACAGTCATAAGTGGAGTCCCTTAGGGATCAATCCTTGAACTGCTCCTTTTTGGCATTTACTTCTCTGAAATCAAGGCCAATGTAAGTGGTCTCTGGCTGACTACATTTGCAAATTAGGAGCTGTGATTGAATCCCACACTAGCACAAATGTCTTCCAGGAGGGGCTAACACAGACAAACAACTGGTGTCAGAGCCATGGACTAAAACTAAATTCCAAGAAATGCATAATAGAAATGCATAATAGTATCCTTTGGGAAGTCATCCACCCTCGTAACTCATATTGACAACACACCCCTTAGAGTTGACCAGTAGTCAGGGACTTAGGGACACACATAGATTGATTTATTCATGGTCAAAGGTTAGATTACTATGTTGTGCAACTTATAATCAAAGGTATGCCATCTAAGTCCAAGGAAGTCATTGTTCTACTGTATTCGGTGTTAATCAGACCTGTCATTGAGTGCAATGACTGCTTTGGTATGTACCTAACCAGGCATATCCAGCAATTGGCATATCCACAGAGGTTCCTCACTAAAAGAATACAGGGTTTAAGTAAAACATCCTCTGCAGACCACCTCAAGGCTCTGTTTCTGTATTCTGTCTCCTACAGGCTGTTGAGGGGAGATCTGTGCCTCACATACAAGGCATTGTCAGACCTCACTCTGATGGATTTACATATCCACAAAACAAATAAACTGACAGGTGAAGCGACACTACTGTTCAACCAAAAATTTTAAACACAACATCTAATAATATTGCAGCAGCCAAGCCAGTCCAAACTCCACACAATAAAAATAATAATTTATTTTAAACTGATTAAGCACTTTCATCCAACTTAAAACATGGACCTCATCAGAATCAATACATTTGTAAAGGGAGGGACTATATATAGGAAATTGCCTTAATTAAAAACATTCAGACAAAACAGTTAAACAATTCACCCAATATTTAAAGGGACCATAGAGTAAAATAAAATAACCAAAAAAAGTGAAATATTTAAAAACAATATAAAACATACTAAGCCACCTTTTTCTAAAAATGACCATCCCTATAATGAAATGTAAGTATATAAAACATATAAAAATACTATATATCTCACAATAAATTTGATCTTGAGTTTAAAATTGGTTGAAGGAAAATCTTCTCATTAATGCCTGGGAAATGTGTGGTATTCAGCTTAAGTTGCCATCTCATTTCTTTGTCTTCTAAAGGGGTCTTGTCATCTCCACATCTGGGGTTATAGGCACTCTGTTCTAAAATGTCAAAATTAAGTTTATTACAGTTTGGGGCTATTAATAAGGTGCTTAGCAAGGGCATTGTTTATATTTTGCTTTCCTATGTGATGTAAATGTTTGTATATCCTATTTCTTAGGGCCCTGTTGGTCTTGCCCACATAAAATACTGGGAATCCAAACACTTTGCCAAATACACTTTCTTTGATAGATGGTTGCCCTTTATACATGACACCTTTGTCCTAGTAATATCCAAAATAACATTCAGTGAGTTAGTAATATAGGGACATTGCTTACAAAACCCACATTTCACTGTACCCCCTTCATATTGTTTACCAAAATACTTTATAAGCTTTTCACTTTCAAAATTGGCTTTTAAATTACACCCCAGCTTAAAAACAGACAAGGGATTATCCCCCAGTATTTATTAAATGTCAGGTTTACCCCTTAAACTATTCCAATTTTTAATAACAATTTCTTTAAAGTCTTTAAAATGGGGCCCATATTCTAATACTAAAGCCCTATCATAATTTTTAATATCCTGTCTTTCATTACTTTACTCAAAACCCACACCCAACAAGAGTTTATTCTTGACCCCTCATTGTGATAAAACATAGCCTTTTACAACTTCAGTTAACTGTGTGTGGGGTATCACCTCTGTAAAAGCATGTTACCTATCAAATCAAGCTCCTTTTTAACATCTTTATACGGGGAAGTCATATTAGCTGCTCTTGTACACTGCCCTTTAATAATAATACTTTTCTGATTAAAGGGATGGTAGCTGGTATATTCTAAATATGAATTGCTGAAAGTTAACTTTCTATAATATATTGGATTTAAATCAATGTTCAGTATGTGAAATTATTGCATCCAAATAATGAATACCACCCTACTAAAATCACATGTACATTTCAAAAAGGGAGATATTTAATTTAGATGTTGGATTAGATTTAAATCCATGTTCAGTATGTGAAATTATTGCATCCAAATAATGAATACCCACCCTACTAAAATCACATGTACATTTCAAAAAGGAAGATGTTTGATTTAAATAATTCATAAAATCTCCAATTTGTAGTTCAGACCCTTACAAAATGTCATCTAAAAATCTGACATATAATGTAATATACTTAAAGAACTTGCTCCCAAATATAAAATTAGATTCCCATTCAAGCATTACTAAATTTGCATATATGGGGGGACATGAAGCCCCCATAGCTACTCCTTTGATTTGTTTATAATATTCTCCCTCGAAAAAAATAAAATTATTTTCTAAAACTAAGGCCTTAAGTTCATTTATTAAATTCAACTTATCAGTGTCTAAAATTGAATACTTCATCATATTACTATACAAAAAGTCTAATCCACTTTCTTTTGGTATAAAGGAAATAAATCTGTAACATCCATTGTTAGAAAATCAAATCTTTAGACCATAAGGAATAATTTAAATGTTCAAGAAAATCCCAGGAATCCATAACTAAATGCCCCACTCTAGAGTAAATAGGTTTTAACCATCTATCTACAACTACCCAGATGGGGCTATGTCTTAGACCTACTTCCAGAAACAACTGGACAAAATGGTGGCTTTTCAATACTTGTATGGATCTTGGAAATTCCAAATATAGTAGTTATTGGTGTCTTAATTAAATAATTATAAGTTATTCTTTGATCAAGAAAATACTCTTTCAAGTAAGAATCAATTCTTGTATATGCTATATTAATTTCATTCAAGGAGACTGGCACATAAGTCTCCGTATCACTTAAAATATTTTTGTAATATTCTAAAGAATGAAATGTAACTATCCTCACACCTTTGTCAGGTTTCATTATTTCTAAATAATTATCATTCTTTAGCTTCTGAAATAAATTCCACTCTTCCTTAGTTAATTTATAAGAATACATCTTTTTCTTATTATATTTTACTTCTAAGTTATATAAGGCATCCATTATAGCATTCTCTAAAACTGATAAAGTGAGATGTAATGACAGATTAAACTTGCTACTTTTCTTCAAAACAGATGTGTTAACAATTTTATCATTTCCCTCATCTTTAAAAATATAGCCAAATTCAGTTTTCTAAAAAACAATTTGGTTTCAATAAGAGTATCCACTAAATTAAATTTCTTTGTGGGCATAATTTTAATCCCTTAGGAAATAGTGAAAAAATGCTCTTTAACAATTTCAGGCTTAGTATAATTTTAAATGTGAAAGTCATTGTATGTATAAATATAATCGTTAATTTATTTCCATCGACGACGGTAATTCCCTTCCTGCTGTTCCCACTTCTGTGGATTTTGAAATTTCCTGTAGCCTGAATCCAAGTAGTGCTGACTCCTGTACCTGGGTCCCTGACTCCTTTTAAGATAAAAAATTTGAATTATCATTCCTGTACCTGACATCATTTCTCTTTTCTGTCTTAAAAGACCCCTTAACTCTGGCCCCTTAGTATAATTTTTTTTCTGTAATATTTATCCCAAGAATATGTCTGTATGCAATTATGTTGGTTAAGGTCCCTGTTTGTCTTTTTAATTTTCTTATCAAATACTCTAGAACATTTCTTTTCCACAAATGTGAATTGTTTTCTGTAAAATTATTCCCATTGGTTAAAAATCAAATAATTTTTAATATCATGGTTACATTTTTCAACTTCACTAAGCAAAGAACTTAAATTATCATCATTATATTTAATAAGCAAGTTCATAAATTCAACACTAAACTTGTCAACTAATGTTGAAAATTCATCACTTTAGATTGTTTAAATCTAGTCTTAAGAACATTTTAAATATTCCCAAACCCTGGGGAACAATTTTAGGTTCAATACATTTAGTAAAGTAAGCATTATCCATTTGTAGCTGTTTAACCTTAAACAATTTTTTCTCAAACAAAATAATCCAATCTTTTAAAGATTCACAGGGGTAACTGTCTTTGTCACCATCAGTCCGAGCTGCGAGACCACAATCACTGTTAAAATCTTAATTATTGGTAATAAAATGTTCAAAAATAGTTGGCCCTTTCAGAGTTTGACTGTTAACTGAAAAATGTTCCTTCTGCATACTGTGATCTCTCTCGCCCGTACATGCATTTGCAGCACCAATCAGTTAGTAAGTTTATTTAGCTGGGAAGCTGTTGCAGGTACACATGTCTTTTTCGGAACTGTCCCATTTGGTCTGGCACCACAACGCATGTATTCCTCACTCAGGGGCTTAACCTTTCTCCATTCTGATTTAAGCACTCCTTTACATTAAATCCACTGTTACCGATATTATTGTTGTTTCCCCCATCAGAGCCAACGCTACGCGAGTGTTCTCCATTAGGTGCTAACACTGATGATATAATCCATTTCTACATCTGAGGTATGTTGCTTTCTGATTGGCTAATAAGGTCTATTAGCTGTGCAAGTTCCCACTTGACAGTCTGAATCTCTGAGTTCATTTTGTTAAATTCCTCACAATGAACCAGAGAATATCTGCAAAACAAGCAGCATCAGAATTACCTGTTCTAAAGACTAAACATTGCCTGTGATATAAATAGGACCTGGAGAGACAGGTGTGTATCCCATAGATTACCCCGGCTCTGGAACAGGCTCCCCATCCATCTGAAGCAGAGTTCCTCCCTAATCCAATTCAAGTGCAGCTTGGACAATTGGATGGAAATAGGAAATTCACGCCTGGTTTGGCACCTATGTTTCTAATGGACACAGGCAAACCCTTGTAAGTGGTTCAACTTCCAGGCCGTAGCTTGTAAATGTCTCCTAAGCCCCTCCTTACACTTACTGAGGGTATCAGAACTTGAGAGATTTGGGATGCATGGCTAAGCTTAAAAAAGCCCTTGTGGTCGTTAGCCTACTAAACATCTATGAACTTAAGGTGTCTGCCAAAAAAAGCAAATACTAGGAAATTAAAGTCTAAACCGACTGTACTAAAAATAGAGAATGTAGTAACAGATAAAACAATTGGAAATGGGATCTTTAGAAAAGGATAGGAGCAAATTGCATAAAAAATAGAAACTGTGGGGGCAGTACAGACGGGAGGAATGAAGTTAAAAAGAAGGCAGGATCTGAATTAGCTATGTAATATTTGTCTGACAGTTACTGAATAGATTTTAAGTGAATAATATTTGCAGCTAAAATTGTCAATATGGTTTGTTTTCATTTATATAAATGTATGATTGCTTATGTCAAGTGATGAATTAATAAAGATGTTTCTTGTTTAATACAAATAAAAAGCTACAGAATGAGGGAAAAATATTGTTAAATATAGCTTTCACTTTTTCCCTCTTCACTTCCAAATTTTCTACAGGAATACAGTTTGTTTCTAGAGAATTCCCTGCTGATTTTAATATCACCAGGTTTGTATTCTCCTGTCCCATCTTGACTGTTTGTTATTGAGCCTCATCTCCATGAACCTTTATGGAAGACTTGCGTATGTCAAAATTTTCTTTTGTGTATTTTCTTGGTTCCCCCACTCCTTTGCTCGGTACAGATTTTCATAGAATTTCCAGCATATCTCTATCTCTATAGGATCTCGTTATTTTCCTGGTCATGTGCTCCTTTAGCTTGGCAAAACCCCTTCTATGTTCTGTTGCCTAAGTCATTGTACTTGTAGTTCATGTGCTCTGGGGTTGATGTCAAAGAATAATTGCTTGCAGACTTTCTAAACCTGTGCATGTTTTTAAACCCCTTTATTGAATTATCACTTGTGACATAGGCAAATTTTCATTCATATAAAAGTAATCAAACTATATTAACATAAATATTATACTTCATGTATATTGCTATATGTCCTATATAACCTAAACAATATTATATAAATTATTCAATTCCTGCCTTTATTTTTAAACAAGAAACATCTTTATTAAACCAGCACTTGCTTCATAGGCAGTCATACATTTATGTTAATGAAAGCAAACCACACTGACGCAATCCTTGTCGCGAGCATTTTACATCACACACACTACTGACACATTCCCAGTAGCAAACATTATACATCACTTATAATCTACCCAATCTTTCTCGCTCAAACATTACATAGCTCATTTAAGTTCTACATTTGCCCTCATTTCTTCCTTGTATGTATGTATTGTTCCTCAATTCTCCTTTTTTCTTATGTAGTTTACTTCTACACTTTTCTAAAGATCTTAATTCCAGTTGTTTTACCTCCGTTACTATATTCACTACTACCAATATAGTTGATTTAGATTTTGATTTCCATTGTTTGTTTTGGCCGCCACCATTATTAGACACAGCAAGGCCTTAGCATGCCTAGGCAATTCCAATTCTGTATCATAACATAGAAAAATCATCTCCCTCGTCGCATCAGTCTGCCCACTCACCATCTCCAACAGTGCATCCCACACTGAGTCCTTAAAGTCTGCCAACTCACCGCACTCCCAGAATATATATTCCAAATTGCCTCTTTCTTCCTCGTCATACCGCCAGCACCTACTTTCTGCCTGAGCCTACTTGGGGTTTAAATACATCTGTGTAAACATTTCCAGGCAAAAATCCTAAAACTTCTAGATTTTGTTGCATATTTGGGAGACATGCATATATCCTCCCATTGTTTCTTTGTGAATTACTTATCCAGTCGCTCTTCCCAATCCTTTCTATCCTCCTCTGATTGATTCTTATAGTTACATCATGCAATATTTTATATGCTGTACTAATTATGCCTTTTTAATGGCAGCATCTCTTCTAGATTCTGTTAAAAACTCTACTAATCCAGGTCTTTTGTTTAGGACCCTCCTATTTCTTTCTCTTTGCCCATACTCTGATATCAGTCCCTGATAAGGAAAGCGATCTCTAACCTGCAGTCCAAATACATTCTTGGCATCTTCCCATTTTATCATCTTTTCCCCTCTCTAGTAATTTGCTCCAGATACACTTTGTTTCCTATGCCAGTTTTCTCCAATATATTCTGGCCCCCTCTTGCCTGTTCTCTGTATCTCTAATTGCAATCATCTGTACTGGTAGAATCTCTTTTCTCCATTCCCGTGTTGGTTTCTGCTACTTTATGGATATAATATTCTGCATGATTGTTGCTTTTCTCTATAAAGGCCTGCATCCATAATCCCAGTCTCTCATTGTTTCTTGAGCCCCCCCCCCCTTATTTCATCATCATCCCTTTCCACTTTCTGTTATAGTGTTCTGCTTGTGCTTTGTAAAGGTGTCTTAACTGTGTAGTTCTGAAATACCCCTTCAGATTGGGTAATCTCAATCCATCCTGTTCTACTGGAAGAACCATCTTGTCCCACTTGACTCTTGCAGTCTTCCTCTCCCATATAAAGTCCTTCAGTTTATTTATTCATTGTTACTCACAACTACTCTGGTTGATAAAAATATGCCTGACCTGTGTCTAAGACTAAAGGGACTAAAAACATTCTAATTGCTTGTATCTTACTATCCACATCCATATAACAAAACTTCCATTTTCTCAGTTTTTGTATTGTCTTTTGTTTAGTCTCTTCCCACATATCCTTAGCTGCCACACTAGAATCATTTTTAATCCATACTCCTAAATATTTCATTTCATCACGTCCCCATAAATATGGGTGAGTATTCCTGAACCAGTACATGATTTACTGCTATTGCCTTTGTTTTAGCTTCATTAATTTTGTATCCCGAAAAGATCTGAAACTGTCTCAAAATGTTCCACAACACCGTAATGTTTTTTTCTGGCTTTGTCTGGTACAAAATAATATCATCTGCAAATAATCCCAGCTTTTCTTGACTGCCATACCAATTATATCCTCGAATTTCTGAGTGCCTTATTTTCTTTGCTTGTGGTTCTCAATATAATGCAAATAATAAGGACCCCACTACTTTAATTTTGCCTCCAGTCCCTCATATATTCTCTTAGTCAACCTTAAAATGTTTTCAGGAAATGGAAATGCTTACTCTGTCAAATGCTGTCTCTGCATCAACCAGCAACAATGGTATTTTCTTACATTCTGCTTCCCTCTGGATAGTCAGTGTTCTTTTAATGTTGTCAATGTCTGCCTTCCCTCCACAAAACTAGATTGATCCATGTCTGTCAGGTTTGCTATCACTTTTCCTAGTCTTTTAGCTATTGTAGGCATGAACACTTTATAACCATGGTTTAGTATTGAAATGGGCCTGTATGAAGCTGGATCTGATGGATCCCTTACCCTGTTTAGGTATTACAGCTACCACTGCTTTCTTCCAGGATGGGCGGTACTTCTCCTCTTAAGATATTGTTAAGCAAAATCTTCCAGATCTTATCAGTTTTTCCTCCTAGCTTCCAAACTTCCACAGGAATGCCATCTGTTCCTGGGGACTTTCCCGTAGATTGGTTATACATCACAATTTTTATTTCATGTCCTCATAGCCTGTTAGTAATTGAGCCTCATCTGCTTCTAAACTTGGCATATTTAATTCTTCCATAAAAATTTCCATTTGTATCTTTTCTTGAGTTTCATATTTTTCTGTTTTATGGAGACTCTCCTAGAATTTCTGAAATATTTCTAATACCTCTACAGGATTTCTTGTTATCTTCTTTGTTATAGGCTCCCCGTGTTTGGTGACAGCCCTTTCTGCTTTTTGTTGCCTGAGTCGTTGTGCTAAAAGTTTCTGTGCTCTAGTGTTATCAAAAAACAGTTTAACAGCAATTTTTCTAAGCTTATGCATATTATCGAGGTAGTATATTATTTTCTTCCTAGCATTCTGCAGTTGATCCTCTTCTTGTTCTGTGAGATTCTCCCCTATTCTGCAATACTTTAACATTTGTCACTCTCTCTAAATAATTCTTGTTACTTCTTAACCATTGCTCCCTTTCTTTTATTCTAAATCTGTGCATATTGTTCAAATACTGTTGTTTTACCTTTGGCACTTAACAGTTTCTACTCCTCCTCTTTGTAAGTTACCCTTTTACCTGTAGTACTTTAACCTTTGATAATGCTTCTAAATTCCTAATTCTTTCCTAGTATATTTTTTGCTCTCCTTTCTGCAATATTTTTAAATTTCTTTTTCATTTTTATCCAACTCCTCGGCTATCTCTTCTGAAGAAATTTGTATTTTCCCTAGCACTCTTGAATCATTTTCACTATCCATTCCTCAAAGTCTTCTCTTTTTAATAGGCAAGTATGGAAGTGCAGTTCTTATTTTTGATTACTCAACATCTTTTAACTTAGTCTTTATTGGAGATGGTCGGAAATAATTATTGCATGTGTTTCAAGACTGTCCAGTACCCCATGCACTTGTGAAATATAGTTTATATCCAATCTAGCCCAGTTATTGTATCTTGGAGAATAATACATAAATTCTATCTGGGTTCCTGCTAGTAATTTCACATCTTCCATTCTAAATGTACTCCTATTTCTGTAGAAATATACAGTCATTTTGTTAGATATTTTTCTTCTAGGCCCCTGATACATCTTCAATTTCATATCCAGTTCCTGTCTCCACTCATGGAAAATATTCCCTGCTAGAACCCAATTACCTCTTTTTTATAATTCTCTTAAGCTCATTAACAGTAGTGTTAGATGAAATATAAATACATGCCCTTGTAATTCTCTTTTTTTGCCAATAACTCCTTATGAGCTCATATCTGTCCCTGTTGTGTTTCTTCTCCTTCTCTGTTAGTATTAGAGCCTCTCTTGCAATCAGTATTATTGTCACTTTTTTCTTTGCCCCTGATATTCTGCTGAATAACCTATTTTGGAGTTCTTTATTTGCCAAATTCATATGCTGAATTCTTGCTGTGTGTACCCTATACTTCATAATATAATTCAGTAATCAGTTTCTTGAGAGGAATGATAAGGCAGTCATTCTTAGAAGATGCTATTTATTTCATGTATTCTATGTCACAGCGTTTTTGGATTGGTTTACTACTAGCAGCTTACATGCATATTTTAGTGTTTGGTCCGCTGAACTTGTATGCAATTGCAGTTTCTCCTTTGTTTAGACATGTCATATTTTCACAGACTTTGTTTCATTAAAAGCATTCAGAAATGATGTAACTTTCCAGTTTAACAACTCCACCCTTTTTAAAACATAAACAAACCCACAAAACTATATACTTTTTCAAAAAAGGAAGACTACCTGTTCATATAAAGGCAGATGCCCCAGGTAGACAGCTGCACCCACAGGCTTCACCCATTCTAAAAATAGGTTTAACCATGCTGTCAGTGCATGCTAGAGCTTGTGTTCTGTTCTTCATCTACACCATCCTTTCTTGTCCTCTCTCAGCATCCCTCCCAGATGTGAAAAACTGGCATATTCTCAATCAACAGAATTATAGCCTTATGAAAAAGTGCCCTGGCTATCAAATGAATGGATTTGTTGTTGCAGTGTTTTTGCTTGTATTGTCTTCAGTTTAACTGACTTTATTTTCACTGAGCTACTTGTCACATCTATAAATACTAATTTTAGTTTCTTTATACAAGTATTTCACAGTTCACTCATTCTTTGATTTATTACTTATGTTTGCTGACTTTACTTTTGCAGAGCTCTTCTGCCACATGAGAAAAAAGAAATAAAAATACATTCCTACTTTAACATCTCTTGCACTAGCAGCATTCACTGATGAAAGTCCATCACCCACCTCACATTTAGAATACCTGTGTATACTGCATATAACTATTTTATGATGTAGCATGCAGTTGACTGAATTTGTTATACACATTATTAAGAGAAAAATAAGAATGTTTGTATTTAGAGTTTATGCAGGTATTGTTAAGAAGGCAAGGAACTTTTCTGCATACAGTTTCTTCTTAACGTCCTTGATTATCCTTCTAAAGATAGACAGAGTGGAAAATTATACTTTACAGTCCACAAACAGTTTAAAATAATCTACAAACTTGGAATTTTTTTTCTATCTTCCCCCTGCTCCCACAGATCTCGTGTCTAAATGGCATCTTACAGAGAAATACCCATTTACAGTTTGCCAGCTTGTTTCCTGCTTTTATATTATTGATGCTCCTGTTCATCATCTCACTCACATAACACTGACCTCTGGTTCAAATATATTTTACTCCGTTTTTATTTTTTTATTTTATTTTTTTTGTGCGATCATTTTCTTTCCAACAATGTTCTTTCACGCAAGTTCTTTGTGGGCTGTACCATTGTCAGAAGAATGAGAAGCAAAGTCTTGCAGTCCGCTTAAAGGATTAACGAGCTGCTTCCTGTGGTCCAGAGGTGCATAGTTTGATTCCCATAGCCTCCATTGCTTAACTGTGTTCTGATCAAGTCACTTAACCAAACACTGTTGCCGGGCTGAGTGTGAGAAAGGTCTGGGGAGATCAGTGCTCAATTCCAGAAAGCAAGTACCAATAAAGTAAATAAAGCATAATTCCTTCCAACCTGCTGGCTCATGTTTTGCTGGATAAACATTATCTTTTCCACCATCTCTTGTTCTGCATCTAAAGATGTCTTTGCTTCTTTTGAAAAAAAAAATATTCTGAAGATAGGTAGATATAGCAACTTGAATCTCACCCCTGCCTTTGACGCCTTCTGATTGTAGGGATAAACTTGCTTCTTTTCTGCCTGGTGTACAGTGAGTTATCACTTTTCATGCACCCTGTACTGTCCCCAGTTAATATTTTACCCTTTGCCATTTTTTTGCCAGGAGCAGCTCTTTCTCCTGATATGACTGCATCTTTATTACTGTAAGTCTTGGCTTCTTTTTCATGGCCAAACTAGGAACAAAGAACTGATGTGTTCTTTCTTTTAACAAATCCTTTTGTGGAATACCAGTCCAGTTGCTTACTTATTTCATATAATCTGTTCCTTTCAGATTCTCTGGTACAGCAGACAATATCAGGCTTTCACTGCATGCTTTCTTCCGTCTCTCTCTCTCTCTCTCTCTCTCTTTTTTTTTTTTTCTTTTTTTCTTAAGCAGTTCTTCTGGAGAAGCCTCTTATCCTGCCAGTCTTTCCTTCATTTCAGCCTTTGTCTGCAGTTTTATCAGCCCATCTAAATATCTACTTAAAACTTATTCTATTTTTACAGACGTTTTGTCATTTGACTGTATTTCTCTAGTGAACAAAAAACAACCTGCCAAAAAGAGAACACCCACTGAAACGTCTCCAAAGAACTGTAGACAAATAATGTAAAATAAAACAGAGACGCAGACAGCTGTAAAATCCAGGATAGGCCTTTACTGAGTGCAAAACACAAGCGCTTTCACAATCTAGCTTCTTCAGGTGTAACAAAGCACTTAAAACAGACACACCTATATACTCACTGCATATCACATGTCTGAAGTCATATGACTAAGCATCACTAAAGCAAATCCTTTAAAGCTATACTAACATGAATTATATTCTAACTAGATGTAAAAGACAATATTTATACAAGACAATGATAAAAATTACGATGACAAAAATACTATATTCCTTCCTAAATAAATACATATAAATATATAAACATTATATATCAATAAATAATATATTTTAATAACCAATTCCTAACCTGTAAAAAACAAATAAATAATTCATATGTCAAAGTTTCATATATAAAAACACATATACATAAACCTATGACTTTATCTGTGAAGAGGCCTCATTTTAAGTTTCGGTCTCAGGGGAATACATTCATTTAGGCCATGTCCTTCTGTACCCATCAATTTAGTTATCCACATGGCTTCTACACTTTCTGTCCTGTTGCAGATATCTCCCCTTCTTATATTCTCCTTCAACAGGGCTATGACTCTGAATCTAAAAATGTGGGTCATGTCAGTATTCATAACGTGTCTGGCTAAAGCATTCACCTTATTACCCTTCCTAATATTATAGACATGCTCTCTGATGCGTTCCTTTAAACTCCTATCTGTCTTCCCAACATAGAATTTGGCACATACACAGCAATTGGCTAAGTAAACTACATGTCGGCTCAGACAGTCAGCTCTAATGTCAAAATGAAAATCTCGATCCAAATCTGGATGGTAAAAGCAATCACTAGTGTCTATATACTGGCACAAATTGCAACTGCCACAAGGTCTCGTCCCTCCTCTACCATTGCTCATCTGCCCATCTCTCGGATAACAGTCTCATCTTCAGAGATCTATTGTTCCTGAAACTAAATCTGGGTACTGTGTCCACCAAGCCAGCTACCTCATGATCAGTCAGCAGAATTTGCCAATGTTTCTTAACTATTTCAGTGTACTTGTGTACATCAGCTGTGTATTTCAAGGACATCCTAAGTTTATAATTGGTGGATGCCTCTTGTCTTTCACTTCCATGATTAAACTTCCTTGAAAAATATGGCATGGCTTGATCTTTTCTCCTACCTACTGCTTGCGGTACATATTTCCTAAGAGTATTATTATTGTATCCCCTGTCTCCCAAATACACCATCACTTTCTCCACTTCCTTGCTGAAGTCCTCATCTCTCACAATGAGCCTAGAGGCTCTCATCACTTGATTGGTTATTTCATTTTTAAAAATATGTGGTGGATGCGCGCTGCTCGTATGCAATAAATGATTTACATGGCAGTCCTTCCTGTATTGTTTGGTGTACACTCCATCTTCAATACATTTAACTATCTCCACATCCAAAAAATCCATATTATTTTTTGAAGACCTATGAGTAAATTGTAAAAACGATGTGCTCATGTTTATAAATTCTAAAAAATCAGATAGCTGCTGTTCACTGCCTCCCCACACAATAAAGACATCATCTACAAATCTACAGTAAAAAGGGAGTAAATGAATATAAGGACCTTTCAGAATATATGAATCTTCCCATTTGACCATGATTGCATTGGCGTAGCTATTGGCACAAGATGTGCCCATAGCTACGCCGCTGCATTGCCTGTAGAACTGCTCATCAAATAGAAATAAATTATGCTCTAAAACCAACCCCAACAATGTGAGTAACAAACGTATCTTCTCTGGTGTATATTCCATATACACCTCTAAAAAGTCCTTCACTGCTGCCAATCCTACTGCATTTGGAATGACAGTAAATAAGGACACGGCATCTAATGTGACAAACGTTATATTGGAATCATACTCTTCAACAAACTCATATAAATCCCTTAAAAAGTGTTCCGTGTCTTTGAGGACGTACTTATTGCTGTCTAAAACAGGTCTCAAGTGTTTCTCTACGAAAATCGAGACTGGTTCAGTACACCAACCTCTGCTAGAGACAATAGGTCTCATTGGAGGGTTGACAACTAATTTATGCACTTTTGGAAGGCCTTGCAATATGGGTATAGTGGGTTTATGTACCAAAAAATATTCCAAAAGTTTCTCATCTATCATACCATTTGTAAATAGCCCTTCCGATACCATACGTACTCTTGAAATATAACCTGATACCTGTTCAACTCCTATTATTTCGTAAGAAGAGTCATTCTTTAGACTGGCAGATATACTATTTTTATAACTATCTCTGTCTAACACCACTATGAGACCCCCTTTGTCTGCTGGTCTCACAATAATTTGTTCATTCCTTTCTAATTCTAATAACGCTTCTCTTTCCTATCGTGTCATATTCTGCTTTAAATTATTGTGTGGCTTAAATCCCTGTTTAACATTAGCCTCATATATATCTCGTATGCACAATTTCTCAAAAGCATTGACTAAAACATTACTATTAGGCATGAAAGAGCTGGGTTTGGAAAACCCTACACATTTGCTATTAACGTCTACATTATCTTTATACAAAAGTTTCAAGTTTAAATTTCTGGCAAACATCTTAATGTCCAAAATAACTTCTGCATAGCAGGAGTAACTCGTAGGGATAAACGATAGCCCTTTACATAAGACAGATAAATGATAGTCATTCAATAAAAATTTAGATAAATTTAACACTAAGTTCTTTTGTTGTTCATGAATGCCTTTTTTATACTCATCTGATTTTCTTGAGGTTGTTCCCATTTCCTCTTGCCCCTCGGAGTGCTTCTTCCTCTCGACTGTTCTCTGTTGGACTTGAAGCCATACGTTTTCATCGGCAGCGGAAAGTCTATGTTGTACATCAATGTACTTTATAAGAGACTGTGCAATAACTTTCCAGTTAAGGTTATAGATGAATATATGGAAGAAATTATGGGCTCCTTGATACATTATGAAAACAAACT
The DNA here is from genome assembly GCF_019279795.1 of Protopterus annectens. NCBI lineage: Eukaryota > Metazoa > Chordata > Ceratodontiformes > Protopteridae > Protopterus > Protopterus annectens. Next base: position 417,729,349 of record NC_056750.1, on the reverse strand, counting down.
ACAGAAAGTGAAGGTGGGGAAAATAATTAGAGAGAGAGGCGATTTCCGTACAGGGAATATTTTCATGTGGCCCAGGGATGAATGAGAGACAAGGGAGAGTGATTCTACTGATCCATCACATAGACTGGAAGTGATGACGTCAGCCACCAGAACGGAAGTGGTAACACCGGTGATGACGGACCCAGACACGAAGGGAAGCACGAATATGGCGGAGATGACAGAGATTAATCCAGCAGCGAGCAATGATGATGTTACAACTGGGCAAGTTGACCAGGGAGCGAGGAGGAAGGTCATTGTTACGACGGCACAAATTCATCATGAAGAACGAAATGGTTTAGGAGATTCTTTGCCTGGGGATTTTTTACAACAGTACAACATAGACTTTCCACTGCCGATGAAAACGTATGGCTTCAAGTCCAACAGAGAACAGTCGAGAGGGAGAAGCACTACGAGGGGCAAGAGGAAATGGGAACAACCTCAAGAAAATCAGATGAGTATAAAAAAGGCATTCATGAACAACAAAAGAACTTAGTGTTGAATTTATCTAAATTTTTATTGAATGACTATCATTTATCTGTCTTATGTAAAGGGCTATCGTTTATCCCTACGAGTTACTCCTGCTATGCAGAAGTTATTTTGGACATTAAGATGTTTGCCAGAAATTTAAACTTGAAACTTTTGTATAAAGATAATACAGACGCTAATAGCAAATGTGTAAGGTTTTCCAAACCCAGCTTTTTCATGCCTAATAGTAATGTTTTAGTCAATGCTTTTGAGAAATTGTGCATACGAGATATATATGAGGCTAATGTTAAACAGGGATTTAAGCCACACAATAATTTAAAGCAGAATATGACACGACAGGAAAGAGAAGCGTTATTAGAATTAGAAAGGAATGAACAAATTATTGTGAGACCAGCAGACAAAGGGGGTCTCATAGTGGTGTTAGATAGAGATAGTTATAAAAATAGTATATCTGCCAGTCTAAAGAATGACTCTTCTTACGAAATAATAGGAGTTGAACAGGTATCAGGTTATATTTCAAGAGTATGTATGGTATTGGAAGGGCTATTTACAAATGGTATGATAGATGAGAAACTTTTGGAATATTTTTTGGTACATAAACCCACTATACCCATATTGCAAGGTCTTCCAAAAGTGCATAAATCAGTTGTCAACCCTCCAATGAGACCTATTGTCTCTAGCAGAGGTTGGTGTACTGAACCAGTCTCGATTTTCGTAGAGAAACACTTGAGACCTGTTTTAGACAGCAATAAGTACGTTCTCAAAGACACGGAACACTTTTTAAGGGATTTATATGGGTTTGTTGAAGAGTATGATTCCAATATAATGTTTGTCACATTAGATGCCGTGTCCTTATTTACTGTCATTCTGAATGCAGTAGGATTGGCAGCAGCGAAGGACTTTTTAGAGGTGTATACGGAATATACACCAGAGAAGATACGTTTGTTACTCACATTGTTGGGGTTGGTTTTAGAGCATAATTTATTTCTATGTGATGAGCAGTTCTACAGGCAATGCAGCGGCGTAGCTATGGGCACATCTTGTGCCCATAGCTACGCCAATGCAGTCATGGTCAAATGGGAAGATTCATATATTTTGAAAGGTCCTTATATTCATTTACTCCCTTTTTACCGTAGATTTGTAGATGATGTCTTTATTGTGTGGTGAGGCAGTGAACAGCAGCTATCTGATTTTTTAGAAATTATAAACATGCGCACATTGTTTTTACAATTTACTCATAGGTCTTCAAAAAATAATATGGATTTTTTGGATGTGGAGATAGTTAAATGTATTGAAGGTGGAGTGTACACCAAACAATACAGGAAGGACTGCCATGTAAATCATTTATTGCATAGGAGCAGCGTGCATCCACCACATATTTTTAAAAATGTAATAACCAATCAAGTGATGAGAGCCTCTAGGCTCAATGTGAGAGATGAGGACTTCAGCAAGGAAGTGGAGAAAGTGATGGTGTATTTGGGAGACAGGTGATACAATGATAATACTCTTAGGAAATATGTACCGCAAGCAGTAGGTAGGAGAAAAGATCAAGCCATGCCATATTTTTCAAGGAAGTTTAATCATGGAAGTGAAAGACAAGAGGCATCCACCAATTATAAACTTAGGATGTCCTTGAAATACACCGCTGATGTACACAAGTACACTGAAATAGTTAAGAAACAATGGCAAATTCTGCTTACTGATCATGAGGTAGCTGGCTTGGTAGACACAGTACCCAGATTTAGTTTCAGGAACAATAGATCTCTGAAGAGGAGACTCTGTTATCCGAGAGATGGGCAGATGAGCAATGGTAGAGGAGGGACGAGACCTTGTGGCAGTTGCAATTGGTGCCAGTATATAGACACTAGTGATCGCTTTTACCATCCAGATTTGGATCGAGATTTTCATTTTGACATTAGAGCTGACTGTCTGAGCCGACATGTAGTTTACTTAGCCAATTGCTGTGTATGTGCCAAATTCTATGTTGGGAAGACAGATAGGAGTTTAAAGGAACGCATCAGAGAGCATGTCTATAATATTAGGAAGGGTAATAAGGTGAATGCTTTAGCCAGACACGTTATGAATACTGATATGACCCACATTTTTAGATTCAGAGTCATAGCCCTGTTGCAGGAGAATATAAGAAGGAGAGATATCTGCAACAGGACAGAAAGTGTAGAAGCCATGTGGATAACTAAATTGATGGGTACAGAAGGACATGGCCTAAATGAATGTATTCCCCTGAGACCGAAACTTAAAATGAGGCCTCTTCGCAGATAAAGTCATAGGTTTATGTATATGTGTTTTATATATGAAACTTTGACATATGAATTATTTATTTGTTTTTTGCAGGTTAGGAATTGGTTATTAAAATATATTATTTATTGATATATAATGTTTATATATGTATATGTATTTATTTAGGAAGGAATATAGTATTTTTTGTCATCGTAATTTTTATCATTGTCTTGTATAAATATTGTCTTTTACATCTAGTTAGTTAGAATATAATTCATGTTAGTATAGCTTTAAAGGATTTGCTTTAGTGATGCTTAGTCATATGACTTCAGATATGTGATATGCAGTGAGTATATACGTGTGTCTGTTTTAAGTGCTTTGTTACACCTGAAGAACCTAGATTGTGAAAGCGCTTGTGTTTTGCACTCAGTAAAGGCCTATCCTGGATTTTACAGCTGTCTGCGTCTCTGTTTTATTTTACTGTATTTCTCTAGTGTCTCATTTTAACCCCTCTGAATGAATTTGATTTATTTTTTCCAGTAAATTGCTGTAAGCACTTCCTGAACTGAGGCTGTAACCTGATCTGTTTTTTTTTTTTTTTTGCTGAACAGCTGCAAGTCTCTTTTACACCGAAGTGTTTTCCTCTTCTAGTAGATTTTTTCTTACTTTTATCAGATTTCTTAGTTGCTGACATCCAGACATTTTAGCGACTGATCAGCCAACTGGATGCTTCCAAACGTTTCCATTTTTATATTGGGAGAGCCCTAATTGACATGTTGATCAGTGTGCAACCATCTTGGAAGTCCTCCCAAGTTAAATTAATGTGTGACCAATATCCATATCTGTCTAATGATTCTTTGAACTGTTTATGGGATTTGCCTGATTTTTTTTTTGATGAAAATTTTTTTCTTGAATCCAGCATGAAATAGAATTTACATGGTTTCATGAAATATTGTTAGACCATGAAAAATTATTTGGCACCAATACTTTTGTGTCGCAATTTGTGAATCTAGTGTCCAAAAGTATATTGTTTGGGGTGAATATTCTCACCAGATAAGTAGGGGTTGCAATGGGTGATACTGCACACCTATTTCTGGAAATACAGTTATGATATTGGTAGAAAATATTTGTATTCAGAATATGCCTTTTATTCTTTTTGCGCAAAATTTTTGGATGGTGTGTGTACTTTTTGGAAAGGCTTGGAAGGATGCCTCCATAGATTTGTTTTATTTTTCAATATTTAAACTCCCCAACGATTTTTCACACCTTTATTAAATTATTACGCAAGACTCAGGCAAACATACATTTGGCAGTAAAAATGTATGAACTTTTTTTTTACGTTTAAGTACATTATCATCACATATGTCTTCTTTCTTTGTTACTATCATCAGTTCGGCATTACAAAAATATCAGTCCACCATTACAAAAATTGCTGAATTCCTGCTTTCCCTTCAATCTCACTCCTCCTCCTCCTCCTACTACTACTACTACTACTTCTCCTCTTGAATATTATTCTACATGTATTGTTCCCAGTTTCGATTATTTGTATACAGTCTGCTCCTTCCTTTTTATAACGATTTCTCTTCCATTTTTTTATCTTGTTTATAATCAGTACTTCAGATACAGTTTATTTAGACTTTGAGTTCTGTTTTCTAGTATTTGCTTTTAGGCAGGTAACGGAATTAAACTTAAGAACTTAGTATATCTAGGCACTGCCGTAGCTCAGAAGAATAGTTTCCTTAATCACAGCCATTTGCTCATCTGCCACTGAATGTTTGAGGTTTTCTCGTGAGCATTCCTCTTGTATTTAGATACGTTATTTGGATGTTAAAATAACAAAAGTTGCCACAGCTCATCTGTTTATAGAAAAAACAACTTACTCCACTTCTTTCTTGCATTTTACTAGTTGTCACCCACTTACACAGAAAAAAAGCTAGTTAAAGGTCAGTTTGTTAAAATTAGCCAGGATGGTGTCTGATGATCATTTTATTAGAGGTGGGTACTCTTAAAGATATGTTTAAGAGGCTATCCTGAGATTTTTATAAATAGTAATTATAAAAGATTCTGTAGAAAATAGAATGGGTATATCTACCCTTAAGCTTTGCCCCAAGCATTGGGGTATGTTCTAAAAATTTCAGTACTGCAGTAATTTTAACATTCATCAGTGATATTTAATCAGGAATATTAAGGAAGAATTGGTCCATCTTTTCACATTTTGATGACACCGTTGCTCAATTAAGGGATCAACCTTTACAAACATAGTAGTAGTAGAAGGTCTTTTTCAACTAGGAAGAAGTTTGTCATTAATAGGAATCAGAAAGAGCCATACAAGTGTAGTAGTCCCATTCAATGCGGTTACTTTTATGAGGGTGATGTGATTACTCTTCATGGACATGAACCTGTGAGTGCCGTGAATTATTATAATTGTGGGTCTAAGGGTGTTATGCATGTTGCTATGTGTCAAGGCTGTGAGGCCTCCTGTACAGGAAAGATTGCAAGAACTTTCTAAATGTAACTATGAGCGTGATTATGACGTAGTCCTATAGATGATTCAAATAATACTTCAAATAAGCATTTAAAGAAATGTCCAAATCATGGAATTGTTCTTATATTGCTGGGAAAAGTGGATATTCATCAAAAGAGTGGTCTTTGGGAGAAGAGCATTGAATTTCAATAGTTAATTTGGCAGGTTACATTACAAGCTAGTTCACCACTGGGTTTGAATGAGGGCATGTGTGTAAATAGTTTATTAAAAGTAACGGCTGCTAAATTGTAAACACAGTAAATAGTGCAATATTTTATAGTAGTGTTTTATGTAAATTGCGAATCTTATGTATTTAAGAATATTTAGGTTTTTTGTGTCAGCAGATTATTGTGGTCATGTGACTTGTTAACATATCTTTAAAAAGTATGCTTTTGTATTATGCAAGTGTTCCGATGAACTCCTTAGACCTTTGGGCAAAGGTGCTAAACCAATGCAATAAAGTGCTGTTTGTGAGTATCTGGGCGGTGTTTTATTTTTGAAACTGTTTTGGATACCCTCTCATCTGCTAACTTTCTTTGCTTTTAGCTTGATTGTGGTATTATTACTGTTTACTTTTTCTAGTGTATTGACCCAGATAGGCTTGACTCCTTGGGCAGTTGAGTTGGGTAGCCATGTAGAAATGTTTTAAAACTGGCAAATGATAAGCTGTTGTTTACTGTAGCATTAATAAGTGTTTTTTTTTTTTCTAGTGACCAATGATGCTTGCCCTGTCACCCTCCAAACAAAGTAGAATGAGATGAAACCTGAAAAAGGCTGTGTGGGAGTTGCTTTGTCACTTTATGGGGACATGTACATGACATCTATCCCATTATATGTATAAGGGGCATTGAGAAAATAAATAAAATAGGCTGTTGGACGTAAGAGCAGTGCATTACTCAGCTGGTGTGGGATCAGCTCTGGATATTTCCATGAAAGTGTGTTGTAGTTAGGTGAATTAAAAAAAAAAAACACGTGTACGTTTTAATGTTCTGTGTATTAGATATGCACTTGCAGTCATGCATACAGGCAGTAATAAAGCAATAGCCTGCATCCAACAAAGTGCATTACCCCCGGATTATGTAGTGATGCAGAGTGGTGTAAGTGGTACTTGGAGTAGCATGCACTTCATGCATCCTGCCATTTATCTAGATGGGTGTACTGATTTATTTTGAAATGTAATAACTAATAGCAGTGACTGATTTATGCACTGCCTGAAGGAATGGGGAATGAAGCATTGAATTTGTGAGTGGGAACAATAAGTATATCTCATTTGGAACACAGATGCCTTGAAGCCCAAGAACACTTGAGTAAGTTGAGGCGAGAAACAGGGTATGCAAATGTTTGCAGTTTGCATTTCTGTTCTTGCTGGTGTATGTGTTTGTGCTGGGGATACTTTCAGAGAGTAAGCATCTAGCTACTTTCCAGACTGGAGTGAGTAATGCATTTATAGTGTTCTAGCATGGAGTAATTACTTACTAAAAGACATCATTGAACCTAGTTTACAAACTGCAGTAAAGGCTTGCTTCAGATAACTGTTTGACACTTGCTAGGTACATGGGTCGCTGTGCGTGCGTGGGAGCAGTGTATGGTTGTGGCCAGGTATACACTTCAAATACCACGATGTACACTTTCAAAAGAAAACTTTTATTCGGTGAAATGTGCGTAATTAAAAATAACCATATTTGTAGTGGTTTATGGTTATTTTGTTAAATGGATTTTCTTTTCAGAAATTCTGGTTTAAAAGGCTTTTTACTTTCTCATTTCAGGCATTGTTTGGGGAAGATACTACATTTGACATTGGGATTAAAGTTCCAAAAATCCTTGCAACACCCCTGCATTTATGCATACTGTGTGCTCGCGCGCTTGTGTGTGTGTGTGTAATCAGAATCTAGAAAAATGGTTTCATGTCATGCTTTTGGCCATGATCCCAATTTAATGTCATTTGGATGTACCACATGATGATGTGATACTCTTGACCACATCCCCACTATGATGTAATAATTTACGATACACATTCCATAGCCCATTTTGGATGTCTGAAGCGGTGGCAGTGCACACTGTGAAGCTGCATGGTATACTGTGCTGAACAGCATGAATGGTGTCAGTAGCTTGACAAGGTAGTTACTTGCCTGTAGTGATGCAAGATCAGAACGCCAAATTATATTCCCAGCCCAGGTGACTAGATTCTTTTTCCAGATGTGATACTGTAATGCAACATTAGGTGGATGTTGCACTCCTCGGTGTGCTATCATTTAGACGAGATTTTAAACTGAGGTTCCATCTGCCAAAATTGGATGCAGCTCATGTGGATGTAAAAGATCTCACAGCACTTACCAAAAACAGGGATTGCTTTATTACTGGATGTTGTGGAAGAGCTCCTTGATAGGTTTCCTTGATGCAAGCTCCAAGATACAAGATACACAAGATAGAAGACTGCTGAAATGCTGTCATTAAAGAGCAATCTCGCTACTAGCTTAACATTTCTTATATATGTTGAAATCCTGTTATGGTTCAGTATTCTTTATAGCTTCCAAATTTGTTTTCCTGACACCAGAAGAGGAGTAAAAATGTCCTGTCATGCTTCATGCTAGCCATAACAGGGGCATGCACAGAAAACATGGTAGGGGGCAACAGGCATGATTTTGACTAATAATATGCAATAATGATTTCTATTATAATATTTATGCATTACTTAATTTGAAAGAACAACATTTTTAACCATTGGTTTAACATGACCTGCAAGAGCTCCATGTAACTTATTACTGTAAAAAAGTAAAACTAAAGAATGATACTCAACCCTATTGTGATTAACATTTTAACTGTATGTCACTCTGCTGACTTGTTGATCTGTTTGAGATCCACCTAGACTGAAAGTGGGAAAGGAAGGAAAGCTGTTACTGGAGAAAAGTTCATCTTTTTGACGGAGTGATGGAGGAAAAGTTACAAGGGGAGAAAATGATGGATGGGGAGTTTGGTAGGGCAACAGTGACCCCTCTGGGACTCCCCAGGTTGACACTTGCTGAGGGTACCAAACTGTTAACATAGGTTTTCACTGGTAGAAGGACCAATCTTTACTTTCAAGTAATAACATTTAGAGAAAATATTCTTGGAGATCTGGAATTGAAGTAAGTGCCGTCTTCTGGTGTAAATGAAATCAAGGCCATATATGAAAAGAGTTGCATGCTTACTCTGTTTAGAAAATATTCATTTTTGCTATGTGTTTAGTCTGTTGTTATCCATTTCCGTGGTCACAGAATGCAGCGTGTTACCAGTCATCTACTCTTCATTGTGCCATTTGTATGTATATGTTTTCTCCTCATGAGTGTATTCCTGTATTTCACATGGAGATGTTAAGGAAAGTCTGGTGCAGATTATTTCCTTAACAGGGATGATTTTCTTGCAGAGAAAATCATTGTCATTCTCCACTCATATTTTCCTTTTTTTTTCTCCCTCCCCTGTTTCTGTCTGTCTGTCATCTTTTGATCTGCGTTCCCTGTTTCTTAAACAAGAATATGCTGAGCAGGTTCGGAATCTGCAGAAGACAAAAGAGAAACTTGAAATTGCATTAGAGAAGCACCAAGATTGTACGTAACCTTATTTTAATTTTTGTTGGTATTATTTTGATTTAATTAACAAAGTATTAATTTCTCAATTTTATTGTTTTGATTTATTTTTGTTGGTTTTAAGTATTAATTTACTTGCAGGAATTAAAATAGCTAAGATAATTCTTAATACCATTTAAATGCAGTGCTGCACCAATATGTATTAGGTTTGCTACCCTTTCATCCCTCCATTTCCTGGCAAATAAATCACACCCATTGAGGAATGACAATACACCCTCGCCTCAGTGTAAACACACCCCTTTCATCAAGCCACAATGTGAAGCAGCAGTTTAAATGCCATTCATAGTGACTACGTAGATTATATGAAACTGTAGACTGTGTTCCATAGCACTCCCTACCCCTGCTGTCTGATGTCACCCTGGCATTCTCCCCAGTGTTCTCCTGTTTCCCTCCCATTCTTGCCTACTCATATAACCTATAATACTTTTGTTTTGTTTTTACTAAACATTGTCTTACTTGTCAGCTTTTCTCTACATCCCTTCAACAAATTCTAAGTGGCCAAAGTGTACAGTGATAAGCATCTAGGAAAGAATTTAATTAAGCTGGGAGTTTGGGGCCACAAGGCCAACAAAAGTTAAGTTCTAAATGCCCCAAGGTGAATTTTGAGATTTTTTTTTTTATAACTTATGCTTCAGTGATGGTCTGAACAAAAATCATATATTAGGAAAGTAACTACTTTTTTTTTTCAAGGAGGAAATATGTTGTGCCCAAGGCTTAATGGTCAAGGATGACACAGTAGTTATCAATAAACTGAGTAGCAGTTAACTACAAACTGAGAAGAAAGCCCTAGTGAGGGTACATGTGTCTTATTTGAGATGACTACCTTTTTTCCTCCCCTCCATTAAAAAAAGGTGTTTGCTTTCTGTCTGCCCTTCTGGTATTAAATTGGGATGGAAGTAAAAGGAGAAATAGTCATATTCTGAGCTACAGCTACCATACATCTACACAGCATGCTGCCTTGGTCCCAACTGCAAAAGGCAGACACCTTCACTATACCCCTTTGATGATAAACTAAGATGAAAGTGAAAGAACAAACAGAGCACACAAATATATTCCAACTTATTGCGGTCAGCTGTACATATACAACATGCCTTCTTTCTCCTACACTTCTTTGATGGCCAACTGTATATACATCTGCTTTCAATTGAGAAGAAAGTGAAAAAAAATCACACTTACAGTAATTCATTCCAACTTCTTGCACAGTACACTGGCTGTTGGCAAGCTTTAGTGATCCTCTGTACACATCTCTAAGGTGTGATTTTGAATAAAGTTAAAGAAACCATGCCCATTCTATCCCAACCCAAAGACTCTGGAGAGTGCTTGTGTGTACATCTCTGAAGTCTGACTGCATGGAACATTAAAGAAATAATTACTACAGTATCCCTGGCCCCCACACAAACTGTATTGATCTCTGTGCCCACCTCCCCATTGGGTTGGTTTTTGACTAGGTGGAGCCCACAGCAAGGGACCCTAATACGTCACTTGTACAGCCAAGAATGATGGCCCTTAGAAACAGTGGGTGTTCTGGGATGCATTCTGTGCCATACTTTTTTTCATAAACACACACGTACACACACACACACACACACACACACACACACACACACACACACACACACACACACACACACACACACACACACACACACTCTGCCCCTGACAAATCAGTGCTATTGCAATATAAACACAAATTAACAGCCTACCTGCATCCCAGTTTTAGGGTGATGGAGGAATCCAAAATACCCAAGTAAAACCCAAAGACAGGGAGGACATGCAGACTCCACAAAGCTGGAGCCACAACCAAGAACACAGACAGAGAAGCACTGTGAGATAGCAGTACTGTTCATTGTACCAGTGATGTGTTCCTTTCCCTCACATCCAGCCTAGACCACCGAAGATAGCCACATGTGTGCAATGCTGATGTTTAACTGTTATGCTGGTCTTACATACACATATACACTTTAAATCACCTCCAACACACAAACACACACACACACACACACACACACACACACACACACACACACACACACACACACACACACAAACCACAGCAATGTTTGTTTTTACACTGCATTTGAATGTAGATAAAAAAAATCCAAGTGAAACAGTAAACATTTAGGAAATGTACTTCAGCATACTTCTCAACTGGCCCTGATTTTGACTCAAATTTTAGCTCTATCTCTCTTAATCCCTCCTAAAGCTGGTGATTTTGGAGAAAAGATGGCAAATTGCACTTAATAAATAATGCTAATAATTAGAGTTGTAGATTCCTTTTACTCCAGAAAATATACATTAATTCAAATTCTCTTACTCTGTCAGTGTCGCAAGTTATTAGCACTAATATTTTCAAAGGGTCCATGATTATTTCTGGATTTGTCCCCAATGCATTGAAAGCTCTGCACCTCAAAAATTTGTTAGCTCTCAGAATGATACCAAATGTGTTTCATCAAGTACTCACAATAACTGGATTTCCTGGCAGACACCCTGATTTCCTGATGGTCAGAAAAATTTTGTGACTGGTGGCAACCCTAATGTGTATGTTTAGCTGAAATCTGGAATCTTCTATAACCAATGTCCTTTACCTGTATTAGATATAAACATAAAATGTTACTGTTAAATGAAGACCTGAGGTTTGCTGTGTACTTGTAGCTACCCCCTACCATCTTCTTCCTTTGTTTCTTAGAAGATATTTTTAATCCCTTTGTTGAATTGCACTGCTTGACTTTATCAGGATGTTATCCTGCTGAATTTTTCTAGTTCCATATAACTATTTCTTAGACTGTGTTTGCTTAGTACAATCATGAGCATATTGACTGCTTTCTATTTAGTTGCACTTTAGAGTATTCATGCGACTATACACTCTGGTTTATCGAATGCTAGTACTGATGCTTTTTTACTCACACCCTTGCAGTACTGCCCACCTGCCACTGATGAAAAGCACAGCCCTGTCTGTGTTTGTATACTGTGTTACCACTAAGGAGCTGTTAAGCCTCTTTTTATGTGGTAGTCAGAGCAGTAGAACTCACTGTTGTATTACTTATGAGTTGTCGTCTGATCCGAGGAAGCTTTCTTCCTCTTCAGTCTGTCCCTGATCACCCTCCTCTGAATTTGTTGCATCAGAGCTGGTCTCAGAGCCAAGACGTTGGTGGTGGCTCCAGGAGGCTGGCTTCAGCTCCAGCCTTTTCGGATCCGTCCCTTCCTCTAGGAGCTTTGGCCCTCAGCAGGTCTTGTCCGATTCTGTCTGGAGACCTCAGATCTGGTGCTGGCTTCATTCTCTCCCCTCCAGTGGCTTCAGCTCCGAGAGAGAGGAAGGTGGTCCAGGTCCTGCGGACTTCCAGGTTGCAGAAAGTGCTTTCTGTAGAATCAGAGAACCATCTTCTAATACCGTGGATCCTACCTGTCCCTCTTCTGGTCTGAGCACTGAACCCATCACTCCTGCCATGTGTCAGTCTACCCCAGGGAATCTCCCTTTTTTCTGATACCTCCTTGGAACACCCCATGGAGGAGGTCCCTTGAAAGAAAAAGTAAAAGAGGAGGCACATAGACTCCCCCACCGAGGACACCAGTTTCGATGAGGTAGAAGGATCTCCCCGATCACCTCCTGATGTCTCCTAAGGAGACATCCTAGAACTGCTAAGAGAAAGGTGGGTGGTCATCCAGACCTCCTCCTCATGAGGAGACTGTGTTCCTGGAGGCTTTCTAGGTAGTCCACTCTATCCAAGGCGGATGAGCTCATAGATTGTTTCCTGCCGGGCTTGGAAGGAACTGGATACTGTCGAGCCTATGCCTAAACATCCTGATAGGTTCCTCAGTCCACGCTCTGACATTTGCACTGTAGTAAAGGCATCCTGGTTGATACCATTGTTGTGTCAGCAGTCACAATAAATGAGCTAGCCAAACAAAGCTCCACTGTCTGTCCGCCAAACAAGGAGTCCAGGGCAATGGACAGAGGTGCAAAACACATTTATGCGTCCGCTACTTTCGCTGTGATGTCGTTAAACTATTTGGCGCACTTCACCTCATTGCAGAGAGACCTGGATGCTGCGATGTTGTTGGGGGGCGTGAAATAGGTTTCTCCCAAACTAGCAACTCTATGTTCCTTTGCCAGTTCCTCAGTTAGGTTAATTTCACATATGGTAGAAGGCACCTCATGAGCAGTTGGTGCCGGCATAGCCATCAGGAGACATGCCTGGATGAAGCTTTGCAACTTTGTGGAACACATCAAGGCATCTTTCATTAATGCCCCCCTTTTCCTCCTTATTTGGACAATTGGTAAAATATATGCTTACCTGCAGCAAGCAAGAAGGAAAAACCTTGTCTGCCATGGGGGTCAAGTTTTCTACCCTCAGAGGACCCTTGGTAGGAACCAGAGAAGAGGAGAGAAATCTTGGTTCAGGAAGTCTCAAGGACTTTCCAAGACCTATGCAGAGTTGCTTCCTTCGGAGGCAGAAGGGGAGGTTTCAACGGTAGGCGGCAGTTCAGGAAGTCTCAAGGACCTTTCCAAGACCTATGCGGAGATGCTTCCTTCAGAGGCAGAAGGGGAGGTTTCAATGGTAGGTGTCACTCCACAGGTGGGGGAGGGCACAAAATCAGGGCTTCAGGGAACCTTTCCCTGATGAGCCTTATCAGCACTGCCTGATTGTCCATTTCTAGAAGCAGTTGAAGATGGTCTCTCTCTCTCTGCACCTAGATGCCTGGACTAATATAACAAACAGTACTTGGGTGCTAAGCATAATATCCAGAAGTTACTACATTCATTCCCTTTTTCTCTTCACCTCCGCATCCCAGGAGTAAACTCCCTGATGTGCCACCCAGTCAGAGGGAGTATGCAATTTAAGAAGTTTTGCAAAAGAGTCATCCAAGAGGTCCCGACTGAACAAAGAGGATTCGGAACTTATTCACACTTCTTTTTGGTGCCAACGAAAACAGGAGACCCAAAACCGATTCTGGATCTCCACAAGCTAAATCAGTATGTCAAGAAGTCAAAGTTCTGGATGGTTATGATCCAGTCCATTTTGCCATTTCTATACAAGGATGGTTGGATGTTCTCCTTGGATCTCAAGGACGCATACTATCATATCAAAATGGACAGACCTTCCAGAAGACGCTTGTGCTTTTGCCTGGGAGCCGATTATTACCAGTTCAGAGCACTGCCCTTTGGACTCATCAGAGCCCCCTGGGTGTTTACCAAGTGGTAGGCAGTTGTAGCAGCTCACCGGGGGCTAAAAGGATTCCAGGTGTTTCCCTATCTAGATGATTGGTTCCTTACTGCACCAACGAGGCATCATCTCCTACAAGCCAGGGATTATTTAGTTCAGATCTCCGATTCCCTTGGCATTACAATAAATATCACAAAATCAAATCAGACTCTGGTAGAGAATTTAAAATTTATAGGAACACAGCTCAACACTATAAAAAAAAGTGGCTTCTCTACCTCTACATCGCATAATATCCTTGAAACAAGTTCAGAACTTTCTAGATCTTCCTTCCCCTGAACAAGGTTAATACTCAGAACACTGGGGTCTATGTCAACTGCAATCGTTCTAGTTCCCTTAGCAAGCTTCTTTATGCAGGTTGTACAATGGACCCTGGCTGTTCAGTGGTCCGTTCTTAACTAGCATCTGTATACTATCATCAAACTGACTTCAACCTGCAGACATTATCTCCAGTGGTGTATGCAGTCAAGCAACCTGTCTCTGGACAGGCCATTCTCCCCTCCCCTCCCTCCCCATAGCCACGGTGACCATGGATGCTTCCCAACTGGGGTGGAGCATTACAAGGAAAGGATGATCCAAGGCACGTGGTCCCCCTTGAAGACCAAGTTGTGTATCAATGTCCTCAAGATGAGAGCAGTCCTTCGAAAGCTGCAAGCCTTTCAGGACATTCTCCCTCTGGGGACTATTGCTCTAAATGAACAACATGTCAGTGGTCTTGGTACATGAGCAACCTTCCTGTTATGCAAAGAGGCCATGAGAGTTTGGGAATGGGCAATCTCTTCAAACCGCTTTCTAATTGCAACGCACATTCTGGAGAAAACCAAAGTGCTGGCAGACAGACTCAGCAGGTTCATTCTGACTCCGCACGAGTGGTCCCTTCATCAATCAGTAGCAAACAAGATTTTCAGCCATTGGGGCCAGTCTTGTGATCTTTTTGCCTCTCCCCTAAACAAGTGCAACAAGAACTTTTCTCTGATCCCCCCGAAGGGGGATTCACTGAGGGGTGCTGGATTCCGTGATTACTTCCGGGTCGTCTTTATGCTTACGCTCCTCTACCATTGATTCCGAAATTTAAACAGAAACCCAGCAGGTTGAAGAGCACAGTAATCCTCATTGCCCCCTTCTGGCCTTGTCATCTGTGTTTCCCCTTTTTGTGGTCTCACCTCAAGTATCCACCAGGGATACTGGATCCCAAACAGGACCTCATTACTCACACATCAGAACACCAGCCCCCCGATCTTCATATGATGAGACTGACCGCTTGGTTTCTCCACTTCCAGTAATTTTAAGAAATTTCAGGCTTGCCCCCCCAGTATGTGACATAACTTTGGCTTCTCACTAAAAATGTCTATAACAGCAAGTGGAAGAGGTTTTCCATATGGGCTTCTAAGGAGAATGCGGACCCTTTCTCAGCTCCTACCTCAGCCATTCTCCTTTTTCTTAGTACTCTTTTTCAACAAGGAGCTAGTTTGTCTACTATAAAACTTCAACTGGCTGCCATATCTAATTTTCATACTTGAGAGGGATCTTCCTCTCTTTGTACTTCCAAGTTGTATAAAGCTTTCATGAAGGGCATCTTTCTACTTAGACCTCCAATAAAAGACCCTTCCTCCCCTTGGGATCTTACAGTTGTTCTACAAGGTCTTGGACAAAAGCCCTTCGAACAAGCTGACAGTTGCGACATGAAATTTCTTTCATGGAAGACCATTTTTCTTGTAGCCATTACTTCAGCTAAGAGAGTATCTGAACTTCAAACCTCATCAGCCAAACCGTCTTGCATCATATTCCATAAAGACAGAGTATCTTTATGAATTAACCCTTCCTTCATGACTAAAGTAGCTATGGAATTAAACATCAATTCAGTTGCCTGTATTCTTTCCAAATTTTCTAATAAAGGTGAATATGTTTTGCATCTCCTTGATGTTCATAACACAATTACAGTTCTATCTTAACAGAACAAAAAATTTTGTATCCTTCTCACCAACTCGTTTAGGTCAAGCAATTTCCAAAATTACCTTGGCCATATGGATTACTGATTTGTATTTCTCCCATTTATTCCCAAAAAGGTATTGAATTGCCTCGACCTCAAAAAGCTCACTCTATCAGATCTATGTCCGCTTCATCTGCATTTTGTTTTAGAGCCTCAATTGATGAAATTTGTGCTGCAACCACTTGGTCAAAGACTCGTACCTTTGTCTCACACTACATATTGGACATTATCTGCAGAAGCAGGGCTTCTTTTGGCTTGACTGTGCTCTGGCATATCCTTCCTTGCCCCAGACGTTACATAGCTGGGGACTCTTATCCATCATTGAGGAAGAATGAAAAAGACAACATCAGATGTAGAAGTTATGTACGTACCATAACTTGGCGTCTGTGTTGTCCTTTTTCATTTATCCTCATGTGTGTCCCAACCATTCCCCAGGCCTTCTCTCTTTGAGAAGTTACCTAGAAGACTTTGGAACCCATAGGTTCTAGGTTTGGGCTCCAAACTACTTTCTCCTCTGTCCTGTTCCTTTTTCCTTTGTGCGATGGGGCAGTAAACTATCTGAAGAGCTAGGGAAGGTATGATGCACTATGGGAAGAAGAAAGGCATTTGAGACTATGATCCACAAGTCTTGGAATGAGGCAGAGTCAGATCCAATATCAGAACCAAAACCCATCAGTGAGGAATAATGAAAATGGACAGCAGAGATGTCAAGTTATGGTAAGGACGTAACTTCTATTTTTATCACTCTTTGCCACAGTCCCTGGTTAAATCTGACCACAAACTAGTGACCTGCTCTTGTAAAGTCTCAAACAGCTCCCAGTGAAAAATTCTGAATTTAACAGACATCTAGTCAGACTTTATGATGTTCTCAGAATTTACTGGCATTAAATAGAGTAACATTCACACTTTTACAAGTTAAACCTGGATCAGACATAACTGTCAATCTGAAGTAGGCAGACTTCATTTGTCTGCAACCTGTAGGTATCGGATCCGACCTCGGATCCAAGCCGGCATTTCAAAAGCTTAGGCTCCGAGCTCCTAGCTCCTCCCTCTTACCCATAACCCCTTGCCAAGCCCTGACTGACCCCAGATTTCGTTTGCCGCTTTCAAGTTGCGACGGATTCCTGAGCTCCTAGGCAGATAAGTTGTTTTTGACAGAAAAATTTTCAAAAACCTTAACTTTTTTAATTTTATTAGTTAGAAGTGATTGTGTTAGGCTTTCCTCTCTCTTTATTTTAAACATTTCTCGGGTTTTGCGTAGTTTGTGTGTGTGTGTTTGTTTGAGGCCTGTTAGGGCTTAACATGTCTGAAGCCCATAAGGCTGTATTCTCTAAATGTACCGAGTGTGGCCATAAGCTGACCCCAGCGGATGGCCACACTCGGTCAAGAATCTTGGGGTTGAACACCTGTCATCTGGTTGTACCATTTGTGCAGGGTTCAACCCCCGGGCTTTGAGGGAGCGGAGGTCGAAGCTGGTGCTGGCGGGACTTCTCCCTCCAGATACCGCTTCGGCTTCTGCCCCTTCTACTCAGCAAGCAGTTGCTGTGGGCCCCCCTCCTCCGGCTGGGACTCAACCTCCCTCTAAGATGCCGGAGGAGAGAGAGTCTTCTAGGGAGAGAGAGAAGGAGAGGCACAGGAAGAGGCACCACAAACGGAGAGCTGAAACCTCCAGTTCGGCTCCTCCATCTAAGCGGGCCTCCCCTGTGCCTTCTAGCTTTCCTCCTCCTCGGCTCCACTCCCCTCGGTTCTCTCCTGGGCCTGAGGAGGAGGAGGCTAGCCCTTCAGCGAGGTCCCCAAGGCGGCTCTCTAGGTCCGCTTCGGTGGCCTCCACCAGATCCACATTCTCCATGAGTGAAGCAGATATGGACTGGATGATGAGGAAATTCATCCAGGCCCAAATGCAAATGGGAGTGCTCCTAGCCCCCCCCCATCCGGGAGGGGCTTCGACCCCTTTTTTCGCCCCTTTGGCTCCTTCTCCGACCCATACCATGGGTTCGGAGCTGTCGGCGCCGGGCAGAGTTGGATCCGGGGGTGGGTCGGATCCGATGGGTCGGCGCACCTCGGATCCGTCCCATCCCTTGAGTGCTTCGGGTACTTCGGACCCGACCTCTCGGAGCCGAGGACCGAGCCTCGGGTCCGAGGGAGCTGGTGTATCTTCGGCTCCGTCTAGGTCGGAGCACACCGGTCTCTCGGATCCGACGGTCTCGGCTCCGGCTCCGATCCGTGCGTCGGATCCAAGTGGGGGTCGGCTCTCGGGGTTTAGAGAAGCTGGCTCCCCCTCGGCCTTCGACGTAGTGGAAAGGGCACTGTTGAGGACTACCGGACCCCCGGTCCCTGCCACGGCTCCATCCCGCACTCCCTTGCAGTTGGGCCAGGCCCCCACCAGCCGGTCCCAGGGACAGCCCGCCTCGATGTCCCAAGTAGTTCCCTTGGAACATCCAGCTGCGGAAGAGTACTCCTCGGACAGCCCCCCGAAGAAGTACCTCGGAAGCGTAAGTGCAAAAGGAGGCACATGGACAGCCCCGAGTCCGTTACCGAAGACACAGACTTGGATGAAGGGAGGGCTCCCAAGGTCACCCCTGAAGACGTTTCATTTGGAGACATTATGGAAATGTTGAGGATCAGGGGGGGGTGGTCTGCCCCCAAGGCCTCCTCAGACGAGTCTGTGTTCTTGGAGGCATTCGAGGCGGGCCCATCCACCTCTTGGGTGTCCCCTCCTGCCGACCCTCTGGTGGACCTTATATCCATCAGAGCGTGGAAGGATCCGGACACCGTTGAGCCTGTACCCAAGCGTCCTGACCGTATCCTTTCCCCTCCGGCGGACCGCACTCACTGGAGCAAAGGCCCCCCAGTAGATGCCATGATGATGGCTGCAGCCACTAAGAGGCAATTGGCCCAGGAGAGTCCCTCTATGCATCCTCCGGGCAAGGAGTCCCGCTCGATGGATCGCATCGGGAAGCGAGTTTTCAGTTCAGCAACCTTCTTGAGAGCTGAACTACATGGCACACGTCATCAGGATGCAGCGGGATCTGATTAAAGAATACGCTGCATCTCCCCAGAGTCCATGTCGGTGAGGATAAACAGGTATACTCCACCGAATGGCCACTCTTAGATCAGTTTCAATACATCTATGCGGCTGCTTTCTCACGCTACTGAGGGAGCCGCTAGAGCGAGCGGAGCAGGCCTAGTCATGAGGCGACAGGCCTGGCTCCGCCACTGTGATTTCAAGAGAGCCCTTTAAGGCGACCTTCGCGAATGCCCCTTCGATGGTTCTGCCTTGTTTGGCAAAACTGTTCGAAACATTAGTCCAGAGCGAGAAGGACGGAAGACGCTGTCTGCCGTCGGAGTCCGCTTCTCAGCTCCCCAGAGGTCCTTCTCAAGAACCAAAAGGGACAGAAGAAGATGTGGTTCCGAAATCGCAGCAGTCCCAACCTGCTCCGGATAACCAGTCCTTCCGTGGCAGAGGAGGACGGGAGGTCGCCGTCCCAGAGGCAGGGGGGCTCCTAGCAACTTTGGGTCCAGAGAACCTTTCTCTGATAGACCCACGCAGCAGCCCTGAAGGGTTGCCCAGCTGTCCGTCTCTGGAGGCAGTCGGGGGGCGTTTTTCGAGGCACCTGACTTCTTGGGAGTCCATCACAACAGACCGTTGGGTGCTTCGTGTGATATCCAGAGGTTATACAATTCCCCTGTACAAGGTTCCCAGATCTCGCAGCCTCCCAGATGTTCCACCCGACCAAAGGGAGGCAGCAGCTATCGAAATCGGACAGCTGCTAGAAAAAAGAGCTATCCAGTGCGTCCCCAGAGCAAACCGGGTCAGGGTTTTACTCCAGGTTCTTTTTAGTGCCAAAGAAAACGGGGGACTTAAGACCGATCTTAGATCTTTCCCTGCTGAACCTGTCAGTAACCAAGCAAAAGTTCCGGATGGTCACCCTTCAATCTATACTCCCCCTCTTGAGGGAGAACGACTGGATGTGCTCCATCGACCTCAAGGACGCGTACTACCACATTTGCATGGACAAACGGTCCAGGAGGTTTCTTCGCTTCCGGCTGGGAGCCAGTCATTATCAGTTCAGGGTCCTTCCCTTTGGTCTCACCTCAGCCCCCAGGGTGTTCACCAAGGTCTTAGCTGTTGTAGCGGCCCACCTGAGGCTCCAGGGATTACAGGTCTTTCCGTACCTGGACGATTGGCTCCTGACGGCATCATCAAGGCATCTTCTGTGCTCAGCCAGGGACTACTTTCTTCGACTAGCCCCAAGGTTGGGCATCACTGTCAACTGGGAGAAATCTTTACTGCACCCCACACAAGTTATAGATTTCATAGGAGGAAGGCTAAACACCAGGTCAATGCGAGCCTTCCTCACTCCAGACAGAATTGCCAACCTGAAGTGTCATGTAGCAGCGGTCCTGCAACCATTTCCGACTGCAGCTTCGGTCCTGAGGGCCCTAGGTTCGATGACGGCAGCTATCCCGCTTCTTATTCATGCACGCTTACGCATGCGGGTTCTTCAATGGACCCTTCAGGTTCAGTGGTCCCCTCTCAGTTCCTCTCTCAACACTCCGATAGCGGTCAGCAAAGCGTGCAAGGATTCCCTTCTTTGGTGGCTTCTTTCTCCGGAGCCCCTGACAGGGAGACCTTTTTGTGCTGCATTTCCCCGAGCCACAGTGACCACGGACGCTTCTTGCCTCGGGTGGGGGCATTCTGGGAAAGATTGTCCAAGGCACGTGGAACCCCACAGAGACGTCGTTGCATATAAATGTCCTGGAAATGAGGGCGGTGCTCCTAGCGTTGCAAGCACTTCACCACGTTCTTCCTTCAGGGACTATTGCGATTCAGACAGACAACATGTCGGTAGTCTGGTACATCAACAAACAGGGAGGAACCAGGTCCTATCCCCTTTGTCGAGAGGCCATGAGAGTCTGGGAATGGGCAATTTCCACCAAACGCTTTCTGGTAGCAACGCACATTCCGGGAAAATCCAACATCCTTGCGGACAAACTCAGTCGCACCATTCTTTCACCTCACGAGTGGTCTCTCAATCCTCAGGTAGCGAAGAAGATTTTTGCCGTTTGGGGCAACCCTGTTGCGATCTTTTGCCTCTCCCTCAAACGCCAAATGCGACAATTTCTTCGCTCTGCTTCCCCACCAGGGAATTCCCGAGATGCGCTGGTGCATGCTTGGCCTCCCGGTCTCCTTTATGCCTACCCTCCACTACCTCTGATGCAGAGGCTTCTGCAGAAAGCCAACAGTTTGGGGAGCAGAATGATTCTCATTGCCCCGTTCTGGCCTCGTCAACCCTGGTTCCCCTTTGTATGGTCTCACAAAATCAATCCACCCTGGATTCTGGATCCGATTCCGGATCTCATCTCCCACCCTCTGGGAATTTCGGTTCCCAATCTACGCACCCTGAAATTGACAGCTTGGCTGCTCCAGTTCCATCCTTGATTAGGACTCCCGGTATCTCGTCACTGGTCAAGGCCATTTTAGTGGCAGCTCATAAACCTTCCACCAGGCAGGTTTATCGGAGTAAATGGAAGAGATTCTCTATTTGGGCGGTTCAGAGAACTTTGGATCCTTTCTCAGCACCTATGTCAGCAGTGCTGGATTTTTTAACAGACCTCTTTCATCAAGGGGCAAGTTCTTCCACGATTAAGGTACAATTGGCAGCCATCTCGCATTATCATATTGGTCATGAGACAGCTCCCCTCATGACGGCTAAATTGTGCAAAACCTTTCTCAAAGGGATTTTTTTGTTGAGGCCTCCAGTCAAGGAGATTGTACCACCTTGGGACCTATCTTTAGTTCTGCAAGCCCTTACTGCTCCTCCCTTGAGCCTGCAGCTTCTACAGACCTTAAGTACCTTTCCTGGAAGACTGCCTTCTTAGTAGCTATCACTTCAGCCAGAAGAGTGTCTGAACTTCAGGCTCTATCGTCAAGCCGCCTTTCCTTTCTTTCTTTCCAGTTAGGCTGTGCCTCAGGACCATTCCATCTTTTCTTCCAAAGTCTCTTCAGAATCTAATATCAACCAATCAATCAATTTACCTGTGTTTTTCCCAAGTACTCAAACAAAGGAGAATACAAATTGCATTCCTTGGATGTTCATAGACAATTACGATTTTATATTCACAGAACAGCTGGTCACAGGCAATCAGATCAGCTGTTCGTCTCCTTTGCTAAATTTGCTTTGGGTAAAGCAGTGTCTAAAGTCACACTATCTAGGTGGATTGCTAATTGTATTCTGCAGGCTTATGACACTTCAGGTAGACCTGCTCCTCAGAGGGTTACGGCTCATTCTACTAGGGCAGTCTCCACGTCAGCCGCCTTTAAGTCCCGTGTGTCATTGGATGATATCTGCGCGGCAGCCACTTGGGCCTCACCTCATACTTTTATTTCTCATTATAAGGTGGATGTTGTTTCCAGGGGAAGAGCATCCTTTGGCTCAGCGGTGCTCCGGAACATCCTTCCATGACGCCCAAGATTCAGGTAGCTGGGGACTCTGTCCCACAGGTTGCAGACAAATGAAGTCTGCCTACTTCAGATTTAGAAGTTATGTACTCACCATAACGTTCCATCTGAGTAGGTGACTTCATTTGGATGCAACCATCCCCCCCTCCATCCCCCTGACCTTTATAGAGCGAGTATTTAGGCTTTTTTCATGTACTGTAGTCAGTATTATTTAGGCAAACTCAATCTGAGGTCAGTCAGGGCTTGGCAAGGGGTTATGGGTAAGAGGGAGGAGCTAGGAGCTCGGAGCCTAAGCTTTTGAAATGCCGGCTCGGATCCGAGGTCGGATCCGATACCCACAGGTTGCATCCAAATGAAGTCACCTACTCAGATGGAACGTTATGGTGAGTACATAACTTCTAATTCTTTTACTGCAAGTTTTAGGCTCTGTCCTTTAAAAATGACAGTCTGCTTTGTATTGAACATTTCATACAAATAGTGCTTACTGAATCATTAAATGTTATTTCTTTAAGTACTATAGCTTTTTAGTGGTTAACATACTTTGAATTTATTTTTTGGTTTGTAAGGGTTTGAGGGATTAATGCATAATGTAAAGGTCACTTGGATTCACCCAGAAATGTTTTTGTGTGAATTTTAGCTGATAAACTGTTTTTGCAAGCCCTTGTCATGAGGATCAGCTTGAAGCAGCTTAATTAGAGTCATGAGCACTTTTGTGATGCTGCAGGAGTTCTAAAAATTCTAAGAACTGTCCAGGTTACTTCTTTCTGTCTAAAAGTAATATTTTCAATCATATGCTAAGATGTCAGTGAATACAGGTTAAGAAGCAAAAGACAGTGAATTGCATTCTAAACTACTGTCTGTTATTAAATAATGCTGAATGCTTTCAGTATACCAAATGGACAGTTTATATACTAGCCTATAGAAAGACACTTCTGGTAAAAAAAATCAAGGATTCTGTTTCTCTGTTATTGTCTTTTTTTTAAGACAAAATTTAACATATGTGAACAGTTTATTATGGAAAGTTTGAATTTTAAAAGGCTAGATATTTCAAATGTTTGTTCAGATACTATAGACATAGAATTTAAGGAAAAAATAGGACTGATTCTAACAGTCGTACTACATTAGAGTATCAAATAAATAGGGGGAAATATAAATGTTCTGTTATATGATATTCTACACTAGGATTATAGCTAAAATATAAAATTTAGGAATATAGTAATAGTACAAGACATGGTATACAAACAGAAATTGAAAGAGATCAGAATAAGTAAATATGTATGTAGTTGGAGTATAAATATGTGTACAAAGATGGGAGGTTGGCATAGTGGTTAAGGTGTTCACCCTATAGGCACATGGTGCAGGGTTTGAATCTCACATGGCTGGGCTTGGAATTGCCCACAAGGGCAGTTAGTCTAGTACTAATTTGTGAACGTATGATCCTGTGAACAACTTTACACGCAGTAAATAAAAGAAATAATATAAATCATCTGACCTATAAACTAATAAATATGAAAATAACAAGCGACTTCCTCCGTATAGTAGACCAGGGAAATAATGTGAGGTACAAGGAAAGATGATTGTAGAGAGATTTAGTTTGGTCAGCTTATAATAAATATTTTGAACATCTGCTTAACTTTTCTTATTCATAATAACTCACTGATGGGCTTTAAGATGATGCGTACTAAAATCATCATCATCTTCTTTCGGCTGTTCTCGTTAGGGGTCGCAACAGCGGATCATCTGTTTCCATTTCTTCCTGTCCTCTGCATATTTCTCTGCCACACCCAACCACCTGCATGTCCTCTCTCACCACATCAGTAAATCTTATCTTAAGCCTTCCTCTTTTCCTGTTACCTGGTAGCTTCATTCTTAGCATCTTTTTCCCAATATACTCAGAATCCCTCCTCAGCACATGTCCATACCAATGTAATCTTGCCTCTCTGGCTTTGTCTCCAAACCTTCCAACCTGGGCTGACCCTCTAATATACTTATTCCTAGTCCTGTCCACCCGCGTCACACCCAGTGTAAATCTTAACATCTTTAACTCTGCCACATCCAGCTCAAACTCCTGGCTTTTTGTCAATGCCACTGTCTCCAACCCATGTAACATAGCTGGTCCCACTACCCTCTTGTAGAACCTCCCTTTCACTCTTACTGGTATTCGTCTGTCACAAATCAATTCTGACACTCTTCTCCACCCACTTCATCCTGCATGTACTCTCTTCTTCACCTCACTTCCACACTCACCATTACTCTGAACTATTGATCCCAAGTATTTAAACTCATCCACCTTCGCCACCTCTACTCCTTGCATTCTCACCATTCCTCTATCCTCCCTCTCATTCACACACATATATTCTGCCTTAGTCCCTGCTGACCTTCATTCCTCTTCTCTCTCTAGAGCATATCTCCATCTCTCCCGGGTCTCCTCCACCTGTTCCCTACTCTCACTACAGATCACAATGTCATCTGCAAACATCATAGTCCACGGAGACTCCTGTCTGATCTCATCTGTCAACCTTTCCATCATTGCAAATAAGAAAGGGCTCAGAGCTGATCCTTGATGTAATCCTACCTCCACCTTAAACGCATCCGTCACTCCCACTGCTGACCTCACTGCTGTCACACTACCCTCGTACATATCCTGTACCACTCTTACATACTTCTCTGACACTCCTGACTTCCTCATACAATACCACAACTCCTCTCTAGGCACCTTGTCATATGCTTTCTGTAAGTCTACAAAAACACCTTGTCATATGCTTTCTGTAAGTCTACAAAAACACCTTGTCATATGCTTTCTCTAAGTCTACAAAAACACAATGCAACTCCTTCTGACCTTCTCTGTACTTCTCCATCAACACTGTCAGAGCAAACATCGCATCTGTAGTGCTCTTTCCCGGCATGAAACCATACTGCTGATCACTAATCATTGCGTCCCTTCTTAACCTAGCTTCCACTACTCTTTCCCATAACTTCATGCTGTGACTGATCAATTGAATCCGTCTGTAGTTACTACAGCTCTTCACATCACCCTTATTCTTACAAATCGGTACCAAAACACTTTTTCTCCATTCCTCAGGCATCCTCTCACTTTCCAAGATTTCATTAAACAATCTGGTTAAAAACTCCACTGCCATTTCACCTAAACATCTCCATGCTTTCACAGGTATGTCATCTGGACCAGCAGCCTTTCCATTCTTCATCCTTTTCATAGCTATCCTTACTTCCTCCTTGCTAATCCATTGTACTTCATAATTCACTATCTCCACATAATCCAACCTTCTGTCCCTCTCATTCTCTTCATTCATCAACTCCTCAAAGTACTCTTCCCATCTCCTCAACACACTGTTCTCGCTTGAGTAGGTTTCCCTCATTATCCTTTATCACCTTTACCTGCTGCACATCTTTCCTAGCTCGGTCCCTCTGTCTAGCCAATCGGTACAGGTCCTCTTCTCCCTCCTTAGTGTCCAACCTTTCATACAGCTCTTCATATGCTTTATCCTTAGCCTTCGCCACCTCTCTCTTTGCCATGCACCTCATCTCCTTATACTCCTGTCTACCTTCTTCATCTCTCTGACAATCCCACTTCTTCTTTGCCAACCTCTTTCTCTGTATACACTCTTGTACTTCCTCATTCCACCACCATGTCTCCTTGTCGTCCTTCCTCTGTCCAGATGTCATACCAAGCACCTTTCTAGCCGTCTCCCTTACTATCTCTGCTGAGGTTACCCAGCTGTTTGGTAACTCTTCACTGCCACCCAGTGCCTATCTTAATGCATCCCTGAACTCCACCTCACAATTACCCTTTTTCAGTTTCCATCATTTGATCCTTGGTGCTGCCCTCACACTTCTCCTCCTCTTCTTGATCACCAACGTCATCCTACAAACCACCATCCTATGCTGCCTAACTACACTTTCCCCGGTCACCACTTTACAGTCTCTAATCTCCTTCAAACTGGCCCTCCTACATAAGATATAATCCACCAGTGTGCATCTTCCTCCACTCTTGTATATCACCCTATGCTCCTCCCTCTTGTTAAAGTACGTATTCACCACAGCCATGTCCATCCTTTTCGCAAAATCCACTACCATCTGACCTTCTGCATTCTTTTGTTTAACACCATACCTACCCATCACTTCCTCATCCCCTCTGTTCCCTTCACCAACATGCCTATTGAAATTTGCTCCAATCACCACTTTCTCACCTTTGGGTACAGTCATCACCACTTCATCCAACTCGCTCCAAAATTTTTCTTTCTCATCCATCGCACACCCAACTTGTGGAACATATGCACTAACAACATTCATCATTACACCATTAATTCCCAGCTTCATAAACATCACTCTATCCAACACTCTTTTCACCTCCAAAACACTCTTAGCATACTGTTCCTTCAGGATAACTCCTATGCCATTTCTCCTTCCATCCACACCATGATAAAACAATTTGAACCCACCTCCGATACACCTAGCCTTACTCCCCTTCCATCTGGTCTCTTACACACACAATATACCAACCTTCCTTCTGTCCATCATATCAGCTAGTTCTCTCCCTATACCAGTCATACTGCCAACATTCAAAGTTCCGACCCTCACTATCACAGTCATAGCCTTTCTCCTCTCTTCCTGCCTTCAGCCATGTCTCCCGCCTTTTCTCCTCCCTTGGCCAACATTAGCCCAATTTCCGCCAGCACCTTGTTGGCTAACTGCACTGATGGTGGTCGTTGTTAACCCGGGCCTCGACCGATTCGGTATGCAAATATTTACTGGTGTCCGCATTAATTATTTGGCGAAGTTTTACTCTGGATGCCCATCCTGATGCAACCCTCCCCATTTATCCGGGCATGGGACTGGCACAAAGAAATGCACTGGCTTGTGCATCCCCAGTGGCTGGGTTATGATGCATACTAAAATATGAGACATTAATATGAATCAGAAGTATGAGCTAAACGTTGGGTCTAATGGAGAGAAGTAGTTTGTCTTTTTCAACAAACTAGAAATATATTATTCCATGGTAGGATGTTTTGGGGTTATATCGTTATGCAATTTTTATTTGTTTCAAAAGTTTTGCCCATAGCTGAAGATTTCATATTATTATATAAAAAGTACATAATACGTTCTGTACATAAATGTGATTTCATTATACCTGTGTTTTTTCTGTCTTATATAAATGTCTGATTTTAAATGTGTATCTGTTAATATTAATGGATTGAATAATCCAGTAAAGAGGGGGGAGTCTGTTCAAATACTTGCAATTACATAAAGCTCAAATAGTATTTCTACAGGAAACACATTTATTTAATAAAGATGTAAAACTTTCGTTAAAGAATTATTTGGTATTAGCAAGTTCTGGCTTTCAGTCTAAAGGAAGAGGCACCCTCACTTTATGGAAGAACTCACCGGTAATGCCTGAAGTAATAGATAACCTATGTTGATAAAATGGTATGTTACGCATTGTTATAATTGATTGAAACAGAAAACTATATACATTGGCAGCCTCTTATTGGATTCCAGGGGTTGGAGCTAAAGATGCAAAAATTTACTTGGACAATATAGCTTATTATATGAAAGGTGAAGTCATAATGGCTGGTGAATTTAATTGTATTTTACTGGACAACAATTCCACTACACACAGAAAGCTGAGAATCACATCCTCAGCTATTCAACAAATTTTGTAAATCTAATAAATTTGAAGCATATATATGAGCTAAGGAAAACAAACTCACTTTAATTTACCCATTTTTCATATGGATGTGGAACACAAATACTGATCAAATTTTTGTCTCAATCTGTTATCACATTTCAGAGAAGTTTCAATAGTTTCATGTCCAGTATCTGCCTATTATAATCGTTAATATTGTTTTAAAAACTGGCAATTTAATACATCACAGGAGATTTCCATCGTACATTAGTAAATTAAAAGGATTCAAGGATTGGCAAGTTAAAAGAGATCAAACATTTCCTGTAAGTAAACATGAATAGTGAAGTATCTGATATTTTCTGTGGGATTCATTAAAGGCTTACTTAAATGGAAGAGTTACAAGCAGGTATATTAGTTGTTTGTCTTTTCGGCTTTTCCCGGTTAGGGGTTGCCACAGCAGAACACCGGTCCGCTAATGATTGGCAGTAGATTTTTATGGTGCCGAGTTGCCAGCCCGACACCCAACCTTCAGCGAAGGCACGCCCATTCACACAGGTCTTTCGAATGCCACTAGACTGCGGGGAGGACATGCAGACTCCACACAGAAGGCACTCCAGCCGAGAATCAAACAGGAGAACCTCTTGCTGTGAGGCAACAATGCTACCGTTGCGCCACCAAATGGGACAAAGAACTGAGTGCACCACAGGCCAAAATAACTAAAGTTAAATCTAAAACTAAATGACATTATTAGTCAGTCTGAACTTAGAAATGAAAATAGAAAATATGTTAAAATTCTAAATCAAATGGTTTCAGTAAACCTGGCAAATCTTAAACTTTAGGCATATTCAGTAAACCCTTTGTTTGCATAAACTTGCTCTTAGGTCAAAGAAAATGAATAAACTAAGGTCATGTCAAAGAAATTATAACATATAAATAGTAAAGACGAACAGGTGTCAAAGGTATTCTTAAGGGTTTTAAAATATTTTTTTTAAAATATAACTAATAATACAAATAACCTAGATGATGTAGTTGAAATGTTTCTAAGGGAAAATGTATGTAAAATAACAAGTCAAGAAGTAAAAATTGATAGACCATTCATTTTAACAGAAATGTAAAGATATAAGTTGTAGAGTCTTCCACGAACCACACCAAATTCACGATAAAACACAGGTTTATTGAAGATAAACTTCTTGTTGATTTTAACAGAAATGAAAGATCAAATAAAGAAGTAAAAAAAAAAAAAATAAGGTGCTGAGCTTAGATGATCTTATACCAGAACTATATAAAATACTACCAGATGATGCAGTTAAAATGTTGGATAAGGTCTACAGAGAAAGAAAAACAGCTGCTGAAATCTCCTCATCATAGAAACATCACCCATTTTAAAGCAAGATAAGGATCTTACAAAGTGCATATCATACTGACCAATTTCACTTTTAAATGTGGACTCTAAGATGTTCATGTCTATTTTAACTAACAGAATTGATCTACTTATACCTAAATTAATCAATAGTGGTCAAACTGGGTTTATTTTAAATAGACAAGTACAGGATAGTGTAATAATAATAATAATACATAGATTAATAGATTATGCAAATAAAAATAAGAATGTTCTATCATTAGTCTTAATTTAACTATGGCTTTTGACTCAGTTAATTGGTTGTACCTGTTTAAAACACTTGGTGTGTAATTTCTCACCTGAGCTAATTGCATTAATTTCTAGGTTAAACTATAACTATTGCACTTATGTTTAAATAGGTTCTTTTTAATTCATTTAAATTACAAAAAGGTACAAAACAAGGTTGTCCATTATCTCTTGTTACTTTTTGCAATAACTATAGAACCCTTTGTTAATAGTATTGGATCCAATAATAAAAGGAGATTTTGAACTAAAGATTCAACTCTTTGCGGATTATGTTTTACCAACAATAGGAAATGGAAAATTCATTAGAACATATAGTTAGTTCTACAAGTCACTTTGAAGAAATCTTGATCTTAAGATTTAATAATAAAACAAGTACATTAATAAGTTAAATAAGTCGTACAAAAATGTTCTAATTAAAATTGGAATAGCAATCAAATTAAATCCCTTGGTATAGCCATTATGTCTAATAGTGAAGAAATTATACAAACTTTCAACAGGTTGTTGATAAAATTTTAGGTTTAGTCAGAAATTGGAACAAATTCTTCTTTACCATTGAAGAGCAATTAATGCTTAAGATGGTAAGTTTCTCTAAAATATTGTTTGCTTTACACTCTAGTACTATTTCCACAAAAAATAAAAATTTATGATTAAAGTAAATAATATTCTACTTAATTTTTTTGGCATCCTAATAAACCAAGAGTTTCATTTGATTGGCATAGAAAAGGTTGGGAAAATGGCGAATATGATTCCCTGATGTTCAATTGCATGCTACTTCAACAGTTGACAAAGTTACAGCGTTGTGGATAAATTCATCGTATGATTCAAAATAGGAAACAAATGCATCAAGAAGTATTATTAGTAAGCAATAAATATATCACAACCATTCATAAACAAATAGCCCCTAATATTTTTTTCTGGTTATTAAAAGATTTTTGTGTAAATGGAATTACACCGTCTTCTCAAATTCCATGTTAAAATAACATAATTTCCTTTTTCTAAAAGTTTATATATTCTAAACATTGTGTTAACTTAATATTTTCTGAGTTTCCAATTGCATATACAAATAACTGCTTAGAAACTCATAACGTCAACAAAATGCTAGTATTGAAACAACAAAGTAATTTAATTTATTGGCATCATTTATTAAATGGTACTGATATATACTGTTGAAATTTAAGGTCCAAATACAATCAAGATTCTGAGAATTGATTAATTTTACAAGTATTTGGAGACATTGAGAACACAGAGATTAATAAGATATTTAACCTAGATAAGAAATCATTCCCCAAATTAGTGAAATTATTAATATCAATAATAATGCAATAAAAATCATTTGTCAAAAAATTATAAAATTAACTTAGATTTCACATTATTTAGACAATTCTCCCAAAAATCCAGTAGTGTAGAAGAATTAGGATTTTTGCTTTTAAGTGTTTTCATAAATATCTGTATACTTCAAACTGACTGCAAAGATTTTTTTTTCCTCAGGTAGATGGTAAATGTTAGAGGTGTGATGGGGAAGAAGTAGTTATTTGATAACACATATTTTTGAGTGTAATTAGTTGTCAGACTTATAAAATTCCCTACAGAGTACTCTGTCAGAAATATTGGGTGAGCAACTGGGTATAACTAAAGAAATTATTTTTTGAGCTGTGATACAGGATCTGAATTGCTTAGACATAGCAAGGCCTGGTAAAGTACAACTCTAATGTCTGCCAAAAAAAGCAGTTATCAAAAAATGGAAATCAGAGTATAAACCAGCTGTATATAAGAGAGATAAAGTAACTGGATATAGGGTGTTTAGAAAAGGGCAGGAGCAAATTACATGAAAAAATGGGAATTGTGGGAACAACACATGCAGATTAATGTTTTGGAGGAGGAATGGGGTTTAAGGGAAGGTAGTTATTGATCAGTTTATGTAGTGTTGGATTGATGATTGAATAAAAGATCATATCTGATGTATAATGTTTGTAACTGTAAACATGGTTTGTTTTCTTTTGTATAATTGTATGTTTTACTGAACTATCACTTAAGACACAGGCAACATGTTAAAAACTGTTCATGGTTTCTTTTAAGTACTTCCTTCAATATATTCCAGAGAGATAGTATTGTGGTGGAAGTCAACCTTATGTTTTTCTTTTTCAGAACTCCACTGTGTTTTACAGCAGAGGTTTCTAATAAATATCAAACTGAAGTCTGTCCACCTTTGTTTATCAAGAAATTGCTAATGGTACCAAGCAGTACATCTCTGTCACCAGTTCAAATATTGAAGGGCATTATGAAGTCATTAACAGGAATCCAACCTTGCTAAGTGTAAAATATGTTCATCAGTCCAACTGCCTCAGTGGCATTTTGGGTTATCTGAGAAGGTAACCCAGTACTGATCCGTTTTCAAAAGCTCAGACTCTTCTCCCTTTTTTTTCTTGTGATAGTTGATTGGCTGAGCTTATTCTGAGGGGGAAGACTTAAGTGAGCATTCAGTCTTTTGTTATCCAAAGAAGAAAGTTCTCTGATTCTTCACAGGACCCAGTGCTGAGTTTTCTGACTTACTGCTCTGATAAGACCCATTTTGGGGACTCTCTTACTCTCATTTTATTAGAGTGATAATTAAAAAAATATATGTTTATACATTTTTATTTTAACATTTTATTTCTGTCAGTG
Source organism: Protopterus annectens (assembly GCF_019279795.1). NCBI lineage: Eukaryota > Metazoa > Chordata > Ceratodontiformes > Protopteridae > Protopterus > Protopterus annectens. Next base: position 417,696,817 of record NC_056750.1, on the reverse strand, counting down.
TTTACAGTAATTCTTGTGGGAATTATCTGCTTGTAGTTGTGTTTGTTTGGATTCTGTCTTTGACATATGCTTGTTTTTACTGTTTTTGAGGAAACTTTGAGCATTTTTTTCAGAAGTGTTTGTGTTCTGTTACACAGTGGGGCCTGTCTCATAGTCAGAATTGCCAATTAATTGCACCTGTCTTTACTGTTGTTATGTGCATTATTTTCATCTTTTGACAGGAAATATTGCCTCACTTGGATTTTTTACTTTACATATGGCTCTATTGTTTTTAACATCTGATGACAATTTTACTGCAAATTAAGTTATTTGAATGTACTGTGAAGAGTTTTACCCTTGTTGACAAGAAAATATAGTTTAAATTGCTTTTAAATGTTATTTTATGGCAGTTTAATGTGGTTACAGATTGTGGAGCTATTTATTTAACACTGGTTTGGCACATTGATTGCTTTGTTGTTTGGACTTTGTGTACTGGAAACTTTTTAATTTCTGTCAGTTGTAAAAAAAAAATAAAAAATTCAGAAGACATTTCAAACTTTTTTATGATAATAGGACAGTTTGGCAGTTTTTAGTTTTGTCGGGACATTCTTGTTACTAGAAACATTAAGTATTTATTGTGATACATTATCCAGCACTGTCAGTTCATTATTCTAGCTGGTGTTTTATCCTCTGACTTGATGGATCTAAACTCTGGTACATGCTCCACCCCACCCCATCAAATCCGGTTGCACCTTAATAGGAAAAACAAAATAAAAATATGCCTGAGCCTATTGTTAGTGATTCTGGTCCACTTCTCAGCCCACAGACTACTTGCCTTTTGCCCCATCTCCCTCTAGTGTATCTTTGTTGGTCAGTATGGAACATGGTTTAGATACATCCTCCAGGGCTATTACAGTAGCTGTCAGATGTATGAGTGAACCAAACCCTTTAAGTACCGGAGTAGTCCGGGCTAAGAGACCTCTTACCAGATACAATACTCAGATATTTTATCTAGTGCTGAAGTTCACAAGAAAAAGAAGCAGAAGCTTTATCATACAGTTAATAATCAGATTATAGCTGTTTGTAAGGCTGATGTGGTTTCCTTGACTGAGTGCTCTGCAGACAGCTAATTCTGGTGGCTGTATTCTCATACATGGCTCTAGTGCAAGTTTGGCTGGACCTTTCTGTTTCAAAGAATGATGAGGGATCTGATGAGGACAATGGTGATTTCCTAGTTGATACGAAGTCCAATCACTGATTCTTTGGAAGGTGAACCTGAGCTTAAATCCAGACAAGTGTTCACTAAATTTAGTAACCATCTGAGGAAAAGTGATGCTTTTGCTTGGAAGCATTTGGCAACTACCCTGGAGCTAGGCAGGGAATATGAGATGCTGAATTCTGTGACTATCCCTCCTCTCTCACCAGACTTGGAAGATACCTGCATGACTCTGGTATCTATTCCCACATTCCCTAAAAAGACTTAGAGAAAATATAAGGTCTCCTTGATTTATGACTGGTCTTTTTTCTGATCTGACTGCGGTCTCCCCAGCTGCCTACTCAAAATTCCTTGGGTTCATCTAATCCAATCCTCCACATCCTGATTAAAGAGGGAAATGGTTAGATTTTCAGGGCAAAAGGATGTCTCTTTCTATTAACCTAACCTTTAGAATGTTAAATTATCAAGACTTTTGCTGCATTTTTGCCTGCAGAGCAAAGTCTTATATGAATGAAATTTTCTAATTTGAATCTGATTTCAAAACGTGATTTGAGAGGTGTGCTAGAATGTGCAGATACAGTCTTGTGAAATGCTGCTTCTCCTGTTGTATTAAGATGGTATGCTTGGTTAGATAATTGGAACGTCTCTGATTTATAAGCTGAATTTTTTAATTCAACTTTAAGTTCTGAATTAGTGTTTAGACCTTGTGTTACACAGATTCTCAAACAGTGGGATAATAGAGACAATTTATTGTGTCTAATATCTAGGATGTTGTATGTACCCAAGCTCTCCCCAAATAAGACTTGTTCCTTCAAGGAACAGAACTAACACAAGTCCCAGCTGAACAAAAGTCAGGGATCCAGTAGGAAATGGCAGGAGGATAGTTTTTCAAAACCAAAGAAGAGGGGTTTCTTTCCAAAAAAGAATCAACTCCCTCCCAAGGAATGATCATTCTAAGTCACAGAGCACCCCAACCCCTACCCCTGCCCTTCCTCCTTCACCCGCACGCATACTGTCCTGTAGCCTGACCACAAGTAGTCTCAAACAAATGGGTTCTGAGAATAATTTGGAGAGGATACACTTGACAGTGGATAGAAAATCCCTCCCCCTATTAGGGAATTTTTTCCCACACCCATCAGAACAGTACCTAAAAAGGAGCAACCATGGAGACCCTGTCCTACATTTGTCCTTTCTAAATGCCTTTGTAAATGTTGTGAAATTTAAAATGCTCACCTGACAGTCAGTCCTAACTTGCTTCCAGACCACTGTTTTATGGTGACTCTAGACCTCAAGAATGCGTACTATATTCTTTTCCCAGTTTCAGGATTTTTTTGAGATTTACTGTGCCTGGTTTACATGATCAGTTTTCTGCATTACGCTTTGGGTTACTTACTGCACTTTGTGTGTTTACAAAGTGTCTGGCTCCAGTGGTTGCCTATTGCAGAACTCTAGGCATCCACATTTTCCTTGTTTAGGTGACTTGCTGATTTTATGCAGATTTTGTATCTAGTTGCTTGGAGTCTTTAAACAAGGTCACATCCTTCCTTTCCTACCTGGTCTTCAAGTTGAACCTTCAGAAGTCCTTCCTCCTACCCTCTCAATAAATTGTTTTCCTGTGGGTGTTTGATAGACAAAGTAAAACAAAAATGGCCTTCCTGCCAGGATACAAAGTTCTGACTTATTAGGGCATTTTCTTGAATTTCTCTTTTCTAGATGTGGCCTCAGTAAGAGAATTCCTTAAAATTATAGGCGTTTTGGCATCAGTGATTCTCTTGATACCACTAGCCAGGCGACATATGAGAAAAATTCAGTGTTTTAATAATTTTTGGACCCCTCCGCCTTCCATACCTTGGATTTTCTGGTTCTGGGATTTATGAAATCGGAACTGCAGTGATGGGGGGATCAACTGTCTCTGAATTGAGGACTCTTTCTTTTCAGTCCCCAGTACTTTTTGTCCAGATGGACTCCTCAGATTTTGTGTGGGGGATAATTGTCCATGGGAGTTCATATGCAAGGCTTGTGATGTCCGGAAGACATGCCAAAGCACATAAAAGTGAGAGATGTTGGCATTGATTTGTGCTTTAAAAATTGTTCACCACTTAATAGATTCAGATTCCTCTTCTGGTGGTTATTAACAAAACACCACTGTGATGTGGCACCTGATCAAGCTAGAGGGGTACAAGGTCATACCCTCTTTGCTGCTTGGCCTTGATGGCCTGTTAGCTGGCTCTACAGCATTCTGTGATTCTTCAGGCTCATACATTCTGTCAGAGCAAACGACATTAGTGGATAGGGTAAACAGATCCTTAATAGACCCTGACACAGGAAACTCCATGTAGAGGGTCTTCCAGGACTTGATCCAGATTTGTGGAACACCAAGTAGAGCTTTTCACCTCCTTTCAAAATAGACAAATGAAAAGAAATCTGTTCAAGACAACTTTGCAGCCATGCTTGGAAGACGGACACTCTTATTTCCATGATCAGGTATGTGTTTGTATACATTCCCACCCTTTCCATGGATTCCCAAGGTACTTCTAAAGATTCAGAATTACCAAAGATCTTTGTGGTAACCCCCTTATTACCCAGGCAAAGTTGGTCCTCCCTCTTAAGGGAACCGGCCAAGGGCAATTGCCACAAGCTTCCTCACAGACTGAATCTGCTCACATAACATTAGGGGTGACTGGTACACCACAGCTTACAGAAATTGCAAATGATAGCCTGGATTATTTCTATTTTGCCAGCTTTTAGGGACTTATTCCATAAGGATGTGCAGCAGATTTAAGGAGACACGAAAACTTGCAGCAAGAATTCTTACATTTCGAAGTATAAGATTTTTTTCCAGGAGGTGCCAAGTATGGCAGAGGTTAAAACAACCCTCTGTTTTTTAAATATTTGTATGAGGTTCTTAAAGATGGTTTGTCATATGCTTCTTTCAAAGTGCATCTTACAGCCATCTCAACTTTTTCTGCCCACTGATCCCGTTTCATCAGTTTTTGTGATCAAACAGAAAGGAATGTTGCACATGAGAACCCCTCAAAAGCAAATTCCTTCAGCCTGTGATATCAGTTTTGTTCTTGAAAAATGAACCTTGCCTCTTGGGCTGAAGTATGGTTCATTGCTTGGAACTTTGTTTTACTCATTGCTCTGACATCTACAAGGCAAGTCTCTGAGCTGCAACTGCTCTTGGATCAACCCTATCTAATTTTTCATAAGGTCAGGGCTGTATGGTGCTCTAATTCATTATTCATGCTTGCTTAAAGTTGTTTTTGAATTTGTATTGAATCAAGCCATCAATCTCCTAGTGTTCTATCATAATCCCAAAAGACAGGGGAGAAAAGATTCTAAATATGAACAGAGGCAGCTTAGGCACCAACTTGACAGAACAAAGACCTTTAGGAATTCTAAACAACTGTTTGCCTCCTATATGGAGGCCAAGAAAGGTCAACCTGACTCTACACAAACTATTGTGTGATTGTTGTCCTCTGCTGTTTTCTGTTACTCCCACCATGCTAAAACTCTTCCAGGCAAAGTTAAGGCTCACTTTACTAGAGTCTTACCCTCTTTGATGGCATATTGTAAAGGGCTAGACTCTAAAAGCATTCTAGAGGCAGTAACATGATCCTCTGTTCATACCTTAACAGAGCACTACAAACTGGATTCCTTTTCAATTTGAGGGCAGACTTTGCTAGGGCCATTCTCCAGTGGCTCCTGGATCGTTATCCTTCCACCTTCCAGGTAGAGTAATCTTTGAAAATGGGACAAACCAGGAGCCTCCAAACAACCGTTGTTAAAAAACACCAAAGTTCGTAGGAAGCACGGCCACTCCAGTAAAAACTGTTTATTGAAATAAGTACAGATTAAGTGCTAATCTTTGAGAATCTATCAAAAATGCAACTGAGGCAGTGGAAATGAGGAATATTGTAGTGTTGCACAAGTCCTACTTACTGCAACAGCAGATATTCAAATTCTTCACTGCCTTAGTGGCAGCATCCACCTACCATCCTTCAGACTGTGCATAGGTGAGTATGGATTTCAAACTCTTTGATTCAATTGTTGTTGGCTTTGTTTTTTATATGGTATTATGATTGACTGCAGATTTATTCTTGCTAGATGATTCTGGCTTCTGTTACTTTTCTGTCTGTCTTGGTGGAAGCGAAAAAGCCTGCACACTCACTTTGTGTTGACAGCTAAAAGCTTCCCTCTCAGGATATGCTGAGCCAATCAGCTGTCACAACAAGAGAGGGAGGGGAGTCTGAGCTTATGCAAGCTGGCCAGTACTGGGTTATCTTGACAATTAACCCAAAATGCCACTGAGACAGTGACTAATTCGAGCATCTGTTACATGTAAGTAAGTGTACTTTCCATTTTGTTTCAGCAGCAGTCTTTGTCTTCAAATCCTGTATTGGAGGTGCTGTACTGCAAAACCTAATTCTTCCAAACAGCTGCTTATTTTCCCAGATCCCAAAAGCCCTTGGTCAAGATTTGAACTGCTCTTGTCTTCATGAATTTGGACACTGGCAACAAAGAGAAGACCACCATGCTCCCTATTTTTTAACATCTTGCAGCTAACTATTTGGGGTGTTTTTACAGTTAATCTGTGTGGTTTCCTCTCCTGAGTTACTGGTTTCCCATGTAAATTGCTGTATTTGGATGTTTGATGCTGTTTGTGATGACCATCGTCACTAATGGACCTATTACTGCTAATATCAGCCCAGGAGGCACATGTTCACCCTAGTAGACTTCTCTTCTCTTTTCCCCTGTGCCTCGCCTCCCCATATGATTCCTCTGGTATTGATTCCCCACCACCACCAGTACTCTTCCATCTTTCTCTGCATAAATCTCTTGCTGCTCTCTGTCTGGCTACCTGCCTTGTGGATCTCTTTCCATGTTTTTTTATATCAGCCACAGTGGTACAGTGGTAGTGTTGTTGCCTCACAGCAAGAGGTTCTCCTGTTAGATTCTCGGCTGGAGTGCCTTCTGTGTGGTCTGCATGTCCTCCCCGCAATCGAGTGGCCTCCGAAAGACGTGTGAATGGGTGCGTCTTCGCTGAAGGTTGGGTGTCGGGCTGGCAAATCGGCACCATAAAAATCTGCTGCCAATCATTAGCGGACTGGAGTTCCTCTGTGGCGACCCCTAACCGGGAAAAGCCGAAAAGACAAACATTGCCTGATTTTTATCATCTTTATTCCTTTGTTGCTTCCACCTTTCACTTTCTGTTTATACCCATTCTGTTTCTGCTTGCTGTCTTAGCTCAGCAGCTGCTAGCTGAATTGCCTGAGTTGGTTTACCTTTTCCTTTTTCCTTGGTGCCTTCAGCACTAACTTTCTCCTCCACATGATTCTGCCTTGTGTCTTCACCATCGTCTTCCAGGGAAAAAGATCTAAAAGACAGGGCTTTCTTTGAGTTTTCTGCACTAAAGACTTCCTCCTGGTATTCCTCTTTCTTCCACCTGCATGTTCCTTTGCATATTTTCCTCATTATAGTCTTTTTTTTCCCTGTGTTAATTTTCTCTCTTCCTTTGTGCCCACCTCTTTCTGTTACCCTTTTCGACCTCACTTCTTTCCACACCCTTCCTCAACATGGCTGTTCTAGCTATTGCTTCCTCTTTCCTCACACTAGAACTCTAAGACCACACAGAGCTGGAAATATAACACTCTGAAGTTTATTCCGCCTAGCATTTCAGATGAATGCATTCATGGGGAGGTCCATGCCTTTGTAACAGATGCAGTACAATTAAATACTCTTAGTTGGCTAACTATGATTCTTATTGGGACATTGCCACATTTTTCATTTTTTTCTGGAAATTCATCAGCATCACCACTTTATTTTCTAAAGCCAGACAATCTGTGAACAAGATTCGACTCCACATCACAAACAAAAATAATTGCAAGAAAATGCAAAAAAATGTATAAAAATAGAGAGAGAAAATTATTTTTTTCTAACTAAACAGCAACTAAAACATTAATTTATACTGTCTTTAAAGTCTGGGCTGATCCCTTTAAGAAGCATGATTTTATTTGTGTATTTATTGGTATTTGATTAGCTACCAACTGTCTCAGCCTCTCTGTCTGTGAAACCCAAACCCCTAGCACACCCCACACCCATAAATCCACAAGTCATGCTACTCTCCTGTTTCTTTGACCCACCTTTCAGTTACTGTCTACTAATTCCTTAATTTGCCTTTATATTTTGCCATTTGCTATTTCCTTTATTATTATGTACAATGTAGGCCTGCCATTGCAATAACTTTTGAGATTAATGTACCCTGTCCTATTCTGCCTTCATTGACTGTGTCAGTTAAGTCTTACTTGTGCCCCTTAGACTACATATGGCCACTGCCCCTTTTCTTTCTTCTGCATTTCCTCTGTTAGCTTTCTGCCACTCCTAACCTCTTCCATTTAAGTGCCTAGCATTATTCTTCTCCTAATATTTGTTTTGTTTACTGAAGCCTCTGTCTCTTCCTGTAGACTTTGCTTTATTGCCTATCCTGTTTCTGGGTATGTGGTTTTTAGCTTAACTGTTTCTGACACCCACCCCCCACCCCACCATTTCATTGTGTCTTATATTTTGTCCCATAAAAGTTTACTACAAGGATTGTTTTGTTTTTCTGCCAGTAAGTTTTAGCTTTCCTTCTCTAGGCAGTGTCATGCTGTGTCTTAGACAAATGTATTTACTTGTTTTGACTAAGCTGATTGGCATAGCACAGCTCAGTTGCAAACTGGGTCTTCCCTTTACAGGGCTGAGTAGCTAGATATGGTGAGCAGTGGTGACTAACTATCATAGATCTAGTTAGGTCCCAGAAGTTGCCAGGGAAACTTACTTTCATGTTAGTTATGATGCCCTCTAGATTGGATCAAGGCTGTTTTCTTTATCCTGTCTGTAAATCTCCAGGCTATCCTGGAATTGTCTGCTGTATCCCTTTGATTTATCCCACTGATACTCCCTCAGCATAATACATTTTGTGACCATGTTTATGATTTGGTGGAAATCAGGATTGTAGTCCAGTATTTTCTATTTTTGAAAGGGATCCTTGATTCCCATCCTGTGTTGATGAATCTATCTATGCCTTAGAACTTTAACTTTCTTGACAGACCATCTGTGAAACATCCACCATTTAAAAATGTTTGTTAGTTTAATGAGCCTGAAGTTTGTGACCTGTAAGGTGCTGCTGTTTATAGCCATCGTATTGGCTTGCCAAAATTTCTGAACATCAGGTTTATCGAGCCTTAATTGCTATTTTGCAAGGACCATGTGTCTTCAGGAAAAATCTCAATTTCCTCCCTAACATCTTTCTCCTAGTGTACTTTATAAAGTTGAATAGTAGGGGTAGGGTAATATATCGTACATAACTTATGTTTCCCCACCATTTGTGGTTTTTACCTTGGTTAGGTTCATTAATGTCAGAAGAAAGCTAAGTTGTCCAATTCATTTATCCATAGCAAGGGGGTGGGGGGTTCATTATCAATATGCGTAGACCTCCAAACACAGTGTCTTTTAGATAAATTCATTCTTGGGCAGTTTGAGGACAGGGCTGTCTTCTAGAGGAAGGCCATCTCTTGTGCATTTTTCAGGAATGTGTTCACAGCAGATATCTTTGAAGCAGCTGTCAGGCAATCAGAAGGGTATACATTTGGTAAACACTGCAATTTGAACCTGTTTCTGTAAGACTGTATCATTTTCTGGGGACCTTTCTTTTAGGGTGTTCTGCTCTGAAGTCTTCCTTTGCTTTACAGTCTCCTACTATCTTTTTTCATGAAGAAACTGTTTAGTATTTTACCTAAAAATGTATATCCATTACAAAGGGTGCATTTATTAGCTAATCTAATTATACTCCTTAAAGGGGACTGTTAGGTTAGTCACTTCTTCTTTTGAGAGGGCCTTGGTTTAGGCGTCTGATTTATCACCCTCTTACCAACCTTGCATGGACCATTCCAGCTGCTTCTGATTTAGCATTAGGCCCTCTTGAAAACAAAGTCCATATTTTTGTAAACTTTTCATGTAATGTGTTTTCTTGCAAATGTAACCTTTGTTCAAGCAGTGGTAAAAAATGAGGATCATGGGAGCATAGATGTGTCCTTGTTACCACTGGGTCTGGAAAGCCTTGCATAGGTCAATGATATCTTGATTTGAGAGTGACAATATAATATACTGAAGTCTTGTAAAAGCGAACAAGGTAAGTACTCTGATTTTAAAAACACAGCAGAACAGAGGGCTTTCCTGGAGATCATATGATTGGTGAGTACTTGTATGTTTGCCGGACATGCATAGAAGAAAATGGTATTCTTGTAGAATGTGTTAACATTTTTTACTGCCTCATGTCTAACAATGACTTTTTTTAAGTCTCTATGAAGAAACTCCAGGAGCAAAGTGAGGTCTACCAAGCAAACAGAACGAAGATGACTGAGGGAATGGCACAAGCTTTAGAAAAAAAAGATCAGGTAATTAGCATATTAAACTGAAATGTTTGGGAGATGCCTAACTAAACATCGTACTTGATTATATTTACATTTTTAAACAAGATTGTCATCTGAGAAATTGTCTGATTAAGGATCAGACCAGTTATTCTAGGACTTACAGCTGTGTCATTTGGGTGAGCCAGATTTTTAAACCTAATTGGATTAGGGTAATTGTGCTAATGAGACATTTACCCTTCAGTTAGTCATTTTAGGGGTCTAAAAACTCCTCTTTAAAATATTTTCCATTTTCCTCATCTTCTTATTGTTTAAGAACCTTTCTTGTGGCTTGTATGTATTTAAGATTAGTCTGAAACTTTATTCAGTTGTATAACTTTGGTGGACCAAAACATTGCCACTTGTCCAGGTTGATGTAAAACTTGGTTATGCCATTTATGTTAATTCTTGCTTTATAGTGGATTGGGTTTTGTTTTAGATTGCAACTGCTTTTGTAGCATATTTTTTGTCCCTACCAGCCTGCCCATATGTCCCTTCTTGACCACCGGTTGACTTACTTGCTTGTTCCTACATACTGTCTAGTAGAGCAGCACCCTGTACCACCTCATAGTGACTGCTTCTTTGTCTTGTGAGGGGATTAACTTATTCATGACCTCATCTTGGAGTTGAATGCCACTTGGCTGTGATACATGATGGTTATTGATTTTTTTCCCTGTATACAGCTAGGTTTTCTTTTTCATTCAGGAGTTCAAGCCACAGTGTATAGTACATGCTATGCTTGTCTTTTTACATACCATACATGTGCTTTATGCACATTGCGTGTGAAACACTTTGTGATGCATGGACCTCTGCATTTCATAGAAACTGGTTTCCATGTGGATGTGCTCCTGTTAAGGAGACTCCCTATCCTTTCTTTCCCTCCTTCTTTTGTCAGAAAGGCAAACTGGTTTCAGTTGCCTTTTCTCACCTTTTCCATTCTACTCTTCTGGTCAATTGTGTGTACTTTTGCAACCCAGGTTGCTTGAATTATAATCTGGGCTTTATCCCTGTGTGCCATGGATCTGGCTGGAAGTTAGCATGTTCTGTAATATCTTTAATTGTGGATGTTAAGGATAAACCAGCTCCGTGGTACGGAGAGTAAAGTCCTAGCTATAACCCAGGTATTCTGTGTGTGGTTAGTGGCCCAGACACCAGAGGAGCTGGTGATGGATTGGGTAGGGTGATGAAACAATCCTTGTGCACTAGAGTTCCAAGTGGAGACTGGAAATTATCTGGCGGTAGTTGCTGCAAGTGGTGGTGTCATGGCTCCTTCATTTATGGAAGTGGGTGGTACCCTTTGGCAAGTTCCAGTGCACACATCCCTCGAGCATCTTCTAATTTGTCCAGAAACAAAGTTAGGAAAATAAAAGAAAAAAGTTTTCCATTCTGACAGCAATGTTCTCAGCACTGCACTGTCATTCCAAGAGTAATGAACAAATCTTGGGGCCATTTTCTTTAGTGGAAAATGAAAGGACTAGCTCACTGGTGAGGTGAAGGCAAGGGGGTTCTCTATGGTTAAGAGTAGAAACAAGCTACGAAATCGAACGAGAAAATTCTGAAAACTGTTAGAACATGTGTTCCTTGACAAAATGACTTATGTTCATTAGCTGCTTGTTGGTTAAAATTTGGTTATATGTAAGTTTAGTTAAATTGTGTTTAAATGTTACTGTATTTTATTGTTCCTTTCAGGCACTTGAATTGAGAAGCATTGCATTTATTTTATTAATCCATTTTTATCTCTGTGTTTAACTAATCATAAACATCTTTCATTTTTCTCCATTTGTAGCCTGTTTATTTCAGAAACCATTTCCTTCTTGATAAGAGTTTCTTTTTCAGGGATCTTTAATTGAATATTGCCCCAGGAATCATTGAAACTTAAGTTGACACTGCAGATTGTAAACTTTAACAGTATCACAAAAAAAGTTTTTGTAGGGAAGGCAAGCCCCCTCCCCATGTCCTCCATTTCAGTATATACTAATTTGTAGATCATAGAACCTTGTGGTTATGAAAATGCATGTGAAGTTCTGCAATCTTGCTAAAAAAGTCCATACTTCTCAAACAGCAGAGTTGATTTAAAAATCAAGTTATTACTGTTTAGCTGTTGCGTTACACAGTATATACCCTTTTAAACCTTGGTTAGATGCAGATCCTAAGAATCATACTACTAACTCACTTCTCTTTTCTTCTTGGCTTGGAACTTAAATTATGCAAGGTTTGGGAAATAACTGTTTGAGGTTAAGCAGTGCACAGGATATGAAGTTTTACCAATTAAAAACCTAGTATAATTTATAAAAGTTGTTAATTTCTTAACCAGTCCCTTACTGGGTGTGAAGCAACTTTGATTTATAATAGCCCATTCGGAGCACTCTGACATAGGCATTCATTCTTTTCCCATTGAATATTTTCAGATTTTAATTTTATTGCATAGTCATTGCACTAACTTAATATGTGCATCCGAATAATCATCCTCATTCCATTAGGGTGATTTTCTACTCATTTTAGGTAATGGGAATCTTTGCTATCTTCATATAATTTTATTATCTTTAAAATGTTAGTTGCCAAACCTGAAATCAGGAACTTTGGTCAATTATGTTAACCATGTTCTTTTTAAACTAGCTAAACCAATGTTATATTTGGGTTACAAGTTTTTTTGCCTGCTTTCAGCTGTGGTTTCATTGGTTAAAGACTTCCAGTTGAAACTGATATTAAAACCACGTTTACAGTTTTGTATTTTGACCTTTTTTTGTCCCATTCAGATTTTCATCTAGCCTGTCTGCTACACTCTTAACTCACCCATTACTGCTGTCTTATCCTGCAACTGTCCCCACTTTGCATGGGGATCCTTCTTGCCTAATAGCTTTACCTTTTTGATGATGTACGTCCTACTGGAGTAGTGTGTTGTGAATATTGTATAGCTACTGTCCAGAGCTGGCAAGGAGGTTTCATATTTTTTAACACCTTTGTTAAATTATCACTTAAGACATAGGCGTGCATACATTTTTATGTAAAACAACGCAAACCATGTTAACATGTTCACAGTTACAAACCTTATACATGACATATATATTATTTATGGTCATTATGGTTAGTTATGGTCAGTCCAGCATTACATAAATTGATCAGTTCCTGCCTTCCTTTAAACCTCACTTGTCCTCCAAAACATTATCCTGTATGTATTGGTCCTGCAATTTCCATTTTTTTCTATGTAATGTGTTCCTACCCTCCCAGTTTTTTATTTCTCCTACAGTGGTCACTGCTTCAGATACAGTTGGTTTAGACTTTGATTTCCATTTTCTAGTAATTGCATTTTTGGCAACCACCAGTATTAAACTTAACAAGGCCTCACTATATCTAGGCAATTCAGATCCTGTATCCCAGCTCAAAAAAATAATTTACTTAGTTGCACCCATTTGCAAGCCCAATTTTTCTAACAACTAACTCTGTTGATTGCCAACTCATTACACTCCCAAAACATATGTTCCCAGTTATCTCTTTCGTCCCTATCGCACCTCCAACATGTGCCATCTACCTGAGGAATAATTATTTGAAGTCCGTTTGGGGAATACAAATACCTACGCAAATGCTTTCAAGCGACTATCCTAAATCTTCTAGATTTTGTTGCATATTTGGGAGCCATACATAAGTCCTGACATCGCTTCCTTCTGAATTGCTTATCCAATCTCTCTACCCAATCTTTTCTAACCTCCTCTGATTGATTCCCATAATTATTATGCAATGTTTTATATGCACTACTAATTATTTCTTTTTTAACAGTAGCTTCTGTTCTAAATTCAAGTAAAAGCTTTACCAGAGTAGGTCTTTTTTATTTAGGGTTTCCATATCCAGGTCTCTGTCTATACATTGATATCAATCCCTGGTAGGTAAAGTAGTCTCTGGCCTGCACTCCAAATTTTTTCTTGGCCTCTTCCCATACTGTCACCATTCTCTCTCTAGTTATTTTTACCCAGTACCTTGATTCCTTTGCCAATTTTCCCCAGTAAATTCCACCCCCCCTCTTGTCTATT